>NC_048298.1:314911539-315010624 GCF_013100865.1 Trachemys scripta elegans | reverse complement strand
AAGAAGTGAGGTTCTTACCCACGAAAGCTTATGCTTCCTATACTTCTGTTAGTCTCAAAGGTGCCACAGGACCCTCTGTTGCTTTTTACAGATTTAGACTGTAAACACGGTAACCCCTCTGATACTTGAGTTTTATTATAGTAATTGTTTTGGCTTCTTAATGTTCACCAGTCTTCTATAGTTCCAAAATAGGGCATGGACAATATATACTGTTCATGTTACTGTACAATCGAAATTTTGTACATAAATCAGCTAGTAGGACCAAATTTGAGATTTCTTCTTTTCTGGGTCTTTTCTCGGATCTTATTTCACTTCTTGTAAAACATTTTTTCTCTGTTTCATAGGGTAACTGAGGGTGCTTTCCTTTGAAGGATTGGGCACCTCCTGCAAGGGGATGAGTATCCTCAACTCCTGCTTCAGGTCACAGAAGCTGGGGCACCCAGCATCCCAGGAATGGGACCTGTTAGAATGCTACATTTGCTCTGCAACCCCTTTCATTGTTCTTGGAAAATGTTATTCCTTTTTCAATTCTATTTGTTACCCTCCACATTTCTCAGCAGATAGGAACACCAAACCCAGTACTTAATTTGTGCCAGGGCTTGAAAGTAAATAAAATTGTTTGAGCCCCAGCATCTCTTTCATGATAAATTAAGCACTGACCAAACCCATTATATATTGGCAAGCTTAATGAACAATACTGACAAAACAAAAAATATGCACATCTTCTATAAAAGTTATGAAATAGTAGAAATTTTTTTTTGAGAAAAACATATAACAGGGAATACACACAAAAGAAATGTATATGTACTTTTATTTATCTACCTAACATACTTGTATGGCCACCATTGCCATAGTATCTGAGCAACTCACAATCTTTAATTTATTTTTATGCTAACAACACCACTGTAAGGTAGGAAAGTACTATTACCTCAGTTTTACAGATGGCAAACTAAGGCCCAGATGCCCAGATTTTAAAAGATATTTAGGCATTGCTCTGCTCATTGTTGCAATGCTTAACTGATTTAGGTATCTAAATCTCATTTTCAAAAAGGATTTGGGCATTTAGAAGCTTAAATCCCTTCAACTGCCAATGAGCTTTTGGCTCCTAAGTGCCTAAACACCTTTTGAAAATTAGATTCGGATTCATAAATCAGCTAGACATTGCAATGTTGAGTACTGCAACTCCTAAATACTGTTAGAAATCTGGTCCGGAGAGACTAAATGACGGCCAAATTCATATCAGAAGTATCTAGCACAGGAGCAATTGAACCCAGGTCTCACGAGTCCCAGGCTGGTACCTGAACCACTGTACAATCTTCACTCTTCTACCTTTGTCTGTTAGTCATGCCAAGAAAATACAGCTTTTGCCATATAAACAAGTTTATTAAACTTTTTTTTAATCAGGAAAAGCAGTGGTACGGTCCAAAATGGGATCAACCATTGCTGGGATACTGTATCCAGTTCTGGTCCCCAAGTTTAAGAAGGATGTTGATAAATTGGAGAGGGTTCATAGAAGAATCTCAAGAATGATTAAATGATTAGAAAACGTGCCTTATAGTGATAGACTCAATAAGCTCAATCTATTTAGCTCAACTAAGCAATGATTATTGGGTGATTTGATTACAGTCTATAAATACCTACATGGGGAACAAATATTTAATATTGGTCTCTTCAAATCTAGCAGAGAAAGATATAACACAATTCAACGGCTGGAAGTTGAAGCTAGACAAATTCAGACTAGAAATAAGGTGTACATTTTTAATGGTGAGAGCATAAAATTCATAATAGAAAACTTCTTAATTAACCCATTTTAGTGATAAAGGGTGCTACATCATTTTAAGAAACTGACAGAAGTTGATTATACAACGCACAAACTTGTTGCATCACCAGGAAGAGGCTAGGAGATTGCAGCAGCACCACAGAAGCATGAAGAGTAAAAAGTGACAAGTACATTTTTAAACAGTTTCTATTCACATGGTGGTGGTCCTTAAATGGAAACAAATCAATGAAGGACAGGAACCATTCAAAGCCTTGAAGATGGTAGAACAAACAGCAACAGCTGGACACTAAGGAAGGAAAAGTTTAGTTAGGTCTGATGAAACAGTTCTTAACAGTAAATATATTTGGACAGTGGAACAGCCTCTAAAGGGGAATTCTTTGGGCACTGAAAAGATTCAAGAACCACTAACTAGTGCAAGCAAGGCAGAAGCAGGTAGATCAGACTGAATGATGTATGAAGTAGTCTTTTCTGGTCTTGCAGTTTTAGGATTTGTGTATTCTTCCTGATGTTATGGATACAAGAAAGTATCCTTTCTTGCTTCAGTAGATTTTCCTTCGCAAAAACAAAATTTTAAAATTTGACTGTAAAGAATTTTAGTCAAATTGAAAGAGTTATGTAATTACTTGAATGTCAGGTTTTATTTTGTGTGTGCTAAAATTGAATCTTATTGTCTTGATGTTATTTTAATGTGAATTACATTCCAGCAATGCTGTCATCTTATTAGCATTCTATTGCCAAGATATAATGTTGTAGTCAAATACAACAAATAATAATGATGGCCCAGTTCTTCTCTCATTCTCTCAAGTCAAAGTCAAAATTATGCTCTAAAACATTATTATTCTATCCTGTGATTATTTGATTGCAACTGTATTGCCAATCATTTTAATTATGGATGGGACAACCTGATTGGATAAAACAATCAATTCCAATCTTCACTCATCTGTCCAAATTAACCTCAAATTTATTTTTTGGTGTTTAAAACTTTTTAAATTTTCCCCACCTCCATGTTTCGGTACCTCCTAATTCTAACCAGGACTTCAAGTGAGTGGACGTATCAAAATATCAATAGAAAAACATGTTAGCTCAATTATGCAGAGCAAAAAAGGTATGGCTCAAGTACAGGAAAGCATCCAAACCTGTGAAATTTGTGTTCCTTCTTTCTGGTGTGGACATGCGAATGTTGTTTCAATCATTGCTTCTTTTTATGTGTGTATTTATTTTCAGAGCAGTTGTTGTTTGATTTAGTTACTTAATGCCAATGGTAATAAACACGTCTGAAATGGTGGCTATGTAACTCAGCTGCTGTTTTTTGTATCCCCTTTCTTTGCCCACTTCTGTTCAGCAAGAGTTGTTCTACAGATATACAGTAAGGACAATCTGAAAATGTCCTCTCAGTAACGGGTAATAGGTACAGCTATGAGTACTTATTTCATGAGAAAAATGGCATTGTCTTCTGGCAAGATGCTAAGAATTCCTGCCAAACCATCCAAAATAGCATGTTTTTAGTTTTTGTTTTAAATGTTCACATTCATTTTTTAGCATTGTTGTAGCCATGTTGGTCTCAGGATATTAGAGAGACAAGGTCAGTGAGGTAATATCTTTTATTGGACCAACTTCTGTTGGTGAGAGACACAAGCTTAAACAGGTTTCAGAGTAACAGCCGTGTTAGTCTGTATCCGCAAAAAGAAGAACAGGAGTACTTGTGGCACCTTAGAGACTAACAAATTTATTAGAGCATAAGCTTTCATGGACTACAGCCCACTTCTTCGGATGCTTATGCTCTAATAAATTTGTTAGTCTCTAAGCTTAAACAGGGCTCTTCCTCGGTTGTTACTGTTGCCTTCTTCCATAACATCCGCACCATGATTCCTCTTGCCCCCTCCCAGCCCCGCTGAGCGAAACATTAAAAAGCAACAAAACAACTCTTCGTATTTCTGGCCACAGACCAAGAAGCAGAATGCTTATTTTTAACCATATCCCTCGCCTTCATAGTCTGTGCAATATTTAGTTGATCTCTCCCCTACTTTGCCTTAGTTAGCTTTGAAAGCCCTCGCAGTATTTCTCTATGCTACTGTTACACTACAGAGGCTTTAAGAGAAGAAATAGGGCATACTCAGTATGTATCTAGTTTTGAAATGATTTTATTGGTTGGAATCATTTTATTGGACTATTCTATATGCAGCAATATGTCAGAGTCCGCCTGCTGTCTCAAATATTGATACTTTTAGGAAACTCAAATATAAGTAAGCCATCTGGAGGAACAGAGATAAAAGTGGGTGATGTTTTCCCTCTGGAAGTATCACTTATGGATCCTTTTATTTTTTTATGTCCCTACCAAGACTTACGTAAACATCCACTGTCCTTTCAACCAAGGAAATAGTTCCAGACTCATTTTTGACTGTGGCCATGTTGCTCCTTAGTTATTCAAATGCTTTGATATTTACCAAGAACAATTGCTCCTCTGTCCCTGGAACACCACAAACAACTACTTCTGAATATGAACAAACCAAGACAAGGGCCTGGTCTACACTACGAGTTTAGGTCGAATTTAGCAGCATTAAATCAAATTAAGCCTGGACACGTCCACACGACAAAGCCCTTTTTTTCGACTTAAAGGGCCCTTTAAACCGGTTTCTTTACTCCACCTCCGACGAGGGGATTAGCGCTGAAATCGGCCTTTGCGGGTCGGATTTGGGGTAGTGTGGATGGAATTCGACGTTATTGGTCTCCGGGAGCTATCCCACCAGCTTGAAACAGAACAGAGTTCCTGAAGACGCGAGCATCATGTACCTTTCCCAGCCACCCCATGTTGATGTTAGTGAAATGTCCCTTGTGATCCACCAGGGCTTGCAGCAGCATTGAAAAGTACCCCTTGCGGTTTATGTACTCGGTGGCATGGTGCTCCGGTGACAAGATAGGGATATGGGTTCCGTCTATCGCCCCACCACAGTTTGGGAATCTCATTGCAGCAAAGCCATCAACTATGACCTGCATGTTTCCTGGAGTCACTACGCTTGATATCAGCAGGTCTTTGATTGCGTTGGCTACTTGGATCACAGCAGCCCCCACAGTAGATTTGCCCACTCCAAATTAATTCCCGACTGACCGGTAGCTATCTGGCGTTGCAAGCTTCCACAGGGCTATCGCCACTCACTTCTCAAGTGTGACGACTGCTCTCATCCTGGTATTCTGGCGCTTCAGGGCAGGGGAAAGTAAGTCACAAAGTTCCATGAAAGTGCCCTTACGCATGCGAAAGTTTCGCAGCCACTGGGAATCATCCCACACCTGCAACATGATGTGGTCCCACCAGCCTGTGCTTGTTTCCCGGGCCCAGAATCGGCATTCCACGCATGAAGCTCCCCCAGTAACACCATGATTTGCACATAGCTGGGGCCTGTACTTTGTGAGAGGTCTATGTCCATGTCAATTTCCTCATCACTCTCGTCACCACGCTGCAATCTCCTACTCGCCTGGTTTTGGTTTGGCATGTTTTGGCTCTGCATATACTCCAGGACAATGTGCGTGGTGTTCATAGTGCTCATAATTGCCGCGGTGATCTGAGCGGGCTCCATGATCCCAATGCTATGGCGTCTAGGCTGAAAAAAGGCACGAAACTATTGTCTGATGGAGGGAGGGAGGGGCGAGTGATGACATGGCTTACAGGGAATTAAAATCAACAAAGGTGGCTGTGCATCAGGGAGAAACACAAACAACTGTCACACAGAATGGCCCTCCCAAAGATTGAACTCAAAACCCTGGGTTTAGCAGGCCGTTGATTTCATGGAGGGAGGGGGAAGCAAATGAATACAGAACAAATCTGGTCCATCTATCTTTTACATCTTAGGCTGGCAGCAGACGGTGCAGCATGACTGATAGCCATCGGCATCTTCTGGGTGCTTGGCAGAAGATGCTGTATTACGACTGCTAGCCATCATCGTCAAGACGGTTCAGTAGGACTGCCGGCAGGACTGAATCTCCAGGAGACAAAACATGTTTGCCCAGGTGCCTCTGACCGAACTCACTGAGGAATACGATGACGATGGATACCAGTCGTAACACACCATCTACTGCCAAAAGGCAAGGAGGTTGGGTTTGCACTGCAATGCCATCAATAAGGGTTAACCATTTGACTGAGCTATGTTATGGAATGTCTTTCATTTTCACAAGCTTAATTAGATTTAGAATTTAAAATCCATTAACTACCATTGGGTGTTAGTTGTGAACAGTAAATCCTTTATTATCAGCTTTAGCAATATAATTGACTAGATATTTCCCTTTTGCCTCCAAAATTTCAGTAGTAAAATAGAGAAACAAAGACATACCTATGGCAAAAAAGATCCCCTAGAATTTCAGTGTTAATATCAATGGGCTTTGGACTATGCTTCACTTATAAGAGGCTAATGCGGTTAGGTTTCTGATTTGAGAAAATGTTGTATTCATGTATGGTAAAAGTATCCAGACCACAGGATAGGCATTTCTTTATTTTATTATAAATGAAAATAAATAAAATAAATAAATGACCTACTGTTGCCAGTTAGAAGACAAGGAATAACTGAATACGGATTAACTGAGCAAAAGCAAGGTGCTGGACTAAGAGTATTCAAATTACACATAGTACTATTTTATTCAATGGTCTTGTCTACACTGATTATTTTAGGGAAATTTCCTTTGGTTCTAGTGCTAATGTAGACTGACTGTTATTTTTATCATATCATTTAGAGCTGCCCACCCATTTGGTTCTTACTATTCATAACATTTTCCTAATATCAGACTTAAAACTTTTCTTTCCTAATCTTCAAGACTGTAGAACAAGCAGCAGTCACCTTCTGAGACTGAATAGCACTCGTCCTTTGTAACTTAATATCAACTCTATATGGATGCATCAACACAGGGAACTTCAGAGAAGCCTTCTACTACCCACCATCTGATTTTTCCACTCCATAACATCCAGTTCCCTTAAGTCTGAACCATTAATTTCAGATTATAATAAATAGATATATACCTATCTCATAGAACTGGAAGGACCCCAAACGGTCATTGTGTCCAGCCCCCTGCCTTCACTAGCAGGACCAACTACTGATTTTACCCCAGATCCCTAAGTAGTCCCTTCAAGGGCTGAACTCACAACCCTGGGTTTAGCAGGCCAGTGCTCAAACCACTGAGCTATCCCTCCCCTTTCTGGAAAACATTTCAGACGCTGATTTAACATGTTTCATATCTTCTATAATCTCCTGAGTCTGGATTTTTACAGGTAATTTCAATAAATTTCTATAATCAATGTACCCAAAAAATCACTCAGCATTTGATATAATTGGGTCTAAAATAAGGGACATATAATTGACACAGATGACTGCAACCAGGCACATCTGGATACTACCTTTTAAAATGTTAAGTAATATAGTTATGTTCTCTTTTGTCTAACTTGATGTCTATTTGAAGAACATAAACGGATTTCAGTCACACAGATTAATTTGAGCTATAAATGCCTAATCATCATCTCACACTAATATTTGTGCTTCTACAGTTAACTGAAACTAGACACCGAGAAATGTTGTTAGTTGTTTGACCTTTATATTTAAATTCCAGCATCTCACTGAAGGACAGAACGTGTGAGTAGGAAAGGAAAGATATGCAAGATATTTGGTTAGCGTTGCCAGTTTTGGCTGGATGTATTTCTGGAGGTTTATTCACATGACATAATCTTTAATGGAAGATTAATTTTTAATTCCTGGAGACTCCAGGGCAATCCAGGAGGGTTGGCAACCCTATATTTGGTTAATTCAAAATTAGGGATAAACCAGCTGGAAAGCTTGTATAGGCTATTAGTGAGCATACTAAAATATTTACTTGAGTAGATTTTATTTGCAGCATCTCAAACGTTGGACTTCCCTATGTTTTTATTTTTTTGGTTTGACTGTGTGCATCCTCTGTAATTATTAATTATTTGTATTACAGTAGGAAGATGCAGACTGACTATCAGGAAATTCCAACATGGGAATGTATTTGGCAGTAGAAACATTTACTAAGGGAAATGATGGAAGCCCAATATTTTTAAATATCAAAACCTAGACTGAATAAAATAGAAGAAAATATACTGTAAGGAACAATCCTGCAATTTTTCTGTGAGGCCACTAAGAGACTGTATTCTTTGTATTCTTTGCCCCCTACTACCACTTCCTGTGAAGCCTTCAAGGGTTAATTCTACAGTAAACTTTTCAGTTCTGTCTCAACTTTTCAGCTAAATGTCTAAAAAAAAAAAAAAAAGAATAGCTTCTCCAGAGTGAGAGAAAAATTCTCAGGCAATCACTTCTCTCTTTCCCTCCCTGGCTCCAACAGCCAGTTTGCCTCTAATGTCCACAACTTTGGCATCATCCTTGACTCTGCACTCTCCTTCCCTTCTTAAATCTCCCATGTCTTGACACTTTCATCTCCACTTGCTGTCTTGACTATCACAACTCCTTTCTCTATAATCTCCCTAAATCCCAGCTCTCAAGACATCCGCATAAAGAGAATACTATTGCCTGCTTTATCACATGTACACACACCACCCAATTTTATTGCTTTTCATTCATTTCAGGATACAGTTCAGCAGGGCCGGCTCTAGGATTTTTGCCACCCCAAGCAAAAAAATTTTTGCCCCCCCCCCCTTTTTGGTGCCCCCCCCCCCTGCCCCGGCCCCGCCGAAACTCCATCCCTTCCAAATCCCTTCCCCAAATCCCCAGCCCCGCCTCCTCCCCCAGGCGTGCCGCATTTTCCACCCCCCCATTGCTTCCTGCGGGCCCCCCGCGACCTCCTGCCCTAGCTCACCTCCGCTCCACCTGTTCCCCCGGGCATGCCGCTGCTCTGCTTCTCCCCCCCCCTCAGGCGAGGGAGGGCAGAGAAGCGGAGCAGCAGCGCGTTCAGAGGAGCAGGCGGGCGGAGGTGAGCTGGGGGGGGGTGCAGGAAGTAACAGGGGAGTAGAGGAACCATTCCCCGCTTCAGCTTACCTCAGCCGCCTCCCCCGAGCGCCCTGCTGCTCGGCTTCTCCTCCCTCCCAGCCTTGCTGCGCAAAGCAGCTGTTTCGTGCGCAGCAAGCCTGGGAGGGAGGGGGAGAAGCGGAGTGGCGGCGGTGCGCTCAGGGGAGCAGGTGGAGGCGGAGCGGAGGCGAGCTGGGGCGGCGGGGGCACCTTTTCCCCATGCCCCGGAGTCGGCGCCTATGATAGCTGGCGCCAGAATGCCGCCCCTAGAAATATGCCGCCCCAAGCACCTGCTTGTTTTGCTGGTGCCTGGAGCCGGCCCTGCAGTTAAGATTTCAATCTTTGTTTTTTAAACTCTCCCTGGACTTGCTTCAGTTTGTCTCATAGACTTTGTCTCTCTCTACTTCCCTTTTCAACCATATAGCTTTACAATCTCCTCTGTTGCTCCACACACCTTTTCCAGTGCTGCTGCAAAATCCTTCATTTTCACTAGCCAAAATAAAGTGAGTTAAATGTACAACAATCTATTAAATATCTAAGTCTCCAAGTGCACTAAACAGGAGCTGTTCTTTGGGTTAAATGATTAAGCATTCCAGAGTTTGTCTCATTTGTAATAGCAAAAAGAACAAGGAGTACTTGTGGCACCTTAGAGACTAACAAATGTATTTGGGCATAAGCTTTTGTGGGCTAAAACCCACTTCATTGGATGCATGCAGTGGAAAATACAGTAGGAAGATATATATACACAAGCGTTCTTAAACTACAATACCCACCTGCTGAAGTGAAGAAACAGATTGACAGAGCCAGAAGAATACCCAGAAGTCACCTACTTCAGGACAGGCCCAACAAAAAAAGTAACAGAATGCCACTAACCATCACCTTCAGCCCCCAACTAAAACCTCTCCAGTGCATCATCAAGGATCTACAACCTATCCTGAAGGACGATCCCTCACTCTCACAGATCTTGGGAGACAGGCCAGTTCTCACTTACAGACAGCCCCCCAACCTGAAGCAAATACTCACCAGCAACCACACACCACACAACAAAAACACTAACCCAAGAAACTATCCTTGCAACAAAGCCCGATGCCAACTCTGTCCATATATCTATTCAAGGGACACCATCATAGACCTAATCACATCAGCCACACCATGAGAGGCTTGTTCACCTGCACATCTACCAATGTGATATATGCCATCATGTGCCAGCAATGCCCCTCTGCCATGTACATTGGCCAAACCAGACAGTCTCTATGCAAAAGAATAAATGGACACAAATCAGATGTCAAGAATTATAACATTCAAAAATCAGTTGGAGAACACTTCAATCTCCCTGGTAACTGAATTACAGACCTCAAAGTCACAATACTCCAATAAAAAAACTTCAAAAACAGACTCCAATGAGACCCTGCAGAATTGGAATTAATTTGCAAACTGGACACCATTAAATTAGGCTTGAAAGACTGGGAGTGGATGGGTCATTACACAAAGTAAAAACTATTTCCCCATGCTAATTTTTCCTCTATGGTTACTCACACCTTCTTGTCAACTGTTTGAAATGGGCCATCCTGATTATCACTACAAAAGTTTTTTTTCTCCTGCTGATAATCGCCCACCTTAATTGATTAGTCTTGTTATAGTTGGTATGGCAACACCCATTTTTTTCACATTCTCTGTATATATATATATCTTCCTACTATATTTTCCACTGCATGCATCCGACGAAGTGGGTTTTAGCCCACGAAAATTTATGCCCAAATAAATTTGTTAGTCTCTAAGGTGCCACAGGTACTCCTCGTTCTTTTTGCTGATACAGACTAACACGGCTGCTACTCTGAAACCTCTCATTTGTAATAGTATCAGCTAAATAGGATAGAGGAAGAAGGTAACAAAACTTCAGAATGAGAATATTGTTTAGTTAGTTAATGTGCCTAACATGAAGTTTTGTACAAGAATTAAAGCATAATCTCTGCATTATATAGAGAAAGGAAGGAGAGAATAAACTGAAATAAGAACTCTGCTAATGTGAATTAACATAGCACTAACGCTGATGGCTAAATTGAATTAAATAAAGCAGAAAAGCAAATTAAAGCATTACTAGGATTCTTGGATAAGCAGAAACTATCATAAACAAGGAATTAATACTCTTACTTAATCCTGGTCTCAAGAATTTTAGCATTCTGAAAACTATAAACCTTTGTGTACAGCAGAATGAACTAAAAACATAATAGAACTTTTAGTTTCAGTTTAATAGCTTGTCAAAGAGAGACATTATTTTAATTTTTAAAATTTAATTTCTCTTGATCTTTTTATGGCAACATAGCTTGCAGATGGCACTTATGTAATCATCATAAGTGCTCTACAGTCATAGAATTTTGATGACAGTGAATGGATGTGTATAAAACAATGGAATCAACAGCCTTTTTAGTTCAGTTCGTCTGAATTACGTTGTGTACATAATACACTTCTATGAACACTACCAACTCCCAGAAAAAACTCTCAAATATTTAAATCACAACACATTACTAAGATACTGCCATTTCATACATAAACTGGATTCATAATTCTTTTCCTACCTTCCACCTCTCATTTATTTTTTATGAGTCTATGACCCACAATTCCATCCTACAGTTTTAGTGGGCCAATGTGGGACAGATTGCCCCAGTCAGAAAGTAACAAAGACTGAAAAAATTGTACACCAGAAGCAGAAGAGAGTAACAAATAGCAAAGATATGCATCCGAAGAAGTGGGCTGTAGTCCATGAAAGCTTATGCTCTAATAAATTTGTTAGTCTCTAAGGTGCCACAAGTACTCCTGTTCTTTTTGCGGATACAGACTAACACGGCTGTTACTCTGAAAATAGCAAAGAACAGCTCCCACTCCAGATGACCTAATTGACAATGGCCTCTGCACAACTGTCTAGGGTCTGTCTCTACCAGTGGATTGCAAGGCAGGATCAGGATCAGCTACAGTACACAACTATTTAATTCCTCCAGATTGCAGGGAAACTACATGGGGTTGTGTGGCCTTGAGGGGAATGGGGGCACAGGTTTACTCACTCTGCCTAGTAGGATTCAGGTAAATTGTGGGTGTGCTAGTAACACTATAATAATAGGCAGAGTACAGTCAGAAAAAATGTGTGTTTTAGCACAGATATGAAGGTGGGGTGGTGGCTATCCACCACTATCTGATCAAAGTAAGATAACAATGGATCTCAAACAACTGCTTGCCACTTGTTTCCATACAATTCTCTCTGTATTCTGGCTACAATACTTAATATGAAGACTAATTTGTATGTGCTGAGAGCTTAACTGGCATTAAGCAACAGCTGTTTGCAAAAGCATCAGAGCTGTGAACATGGACACACGGTTAGGGAACCAACATGAGGCTGGAGATATATATTGCTGCCTCTGCAGCCTGTTGATATGACAGCAAGAGATGGAATTCAGTAGCTTTTGAAGCACTATCTGAATATCCACCATGAGCACATCATCAGTGTTGCAGGAGAAATATAGAGTCTTGCTTGACGGATGCCATCTCACCTAAACAGTTACAGTTGGTCTTGCAAAAGCCAAGTAATCTTTAGCTGTAGCTAGTCATTGTCTGACCAGAGTCACCTGTTGGAATTCCGTAAACCAAACTGCTTTGCACTAACTGAGATGACTTCTGTTCCATCTGAAAGGGTGTTCAGTACAATAAATGGCATTGCCACTACATAGACTGCATAAAGGTGGACTCAGGAAAAAGTTGAACAGCTAGCATTTGTGCAACTCAGCATGCAATAAATCAGCAATAATGACCAGTCACAGCAGTATCACTGCCATTTCCAATCCTAACACTAGCAACAACCTATGATTGGCAAAGTTATCAGAAACAAGGTGATGCTCAAAATATGCAATGCTAGTGCACCTTTCAACTTTGTAAGTCACTGGCTATCAGTCTTTCACACTGAATGTGGTGTAACTGTAAGTCCTTGTTCATTCAGCTGTAACGCCTCATTCAAATTCCTCCTACAAATTCTATTTCTGACATCTTACTTGCAGGAACTGAGGAGGTTGAAAGGTAAATAACAAAACTAGCAACACTGCCAAGATGTATATCTGTGTCTTAGTGTTGATTTTATCTTTGTTACTGGCATCCTTCCCCTGACACATTCTTTACCGTCAGTTGGAATACTATTTCAAGGTTAGATTTTAAACTTATCAGAGCTTAAAATTAAAGATTCTAAACTTGTCAGATCTTTAAAATTTATTTGAATTTTTGTGAGGCACCTACAATGTTTTGGTCATGGGCAAAATATAATAATATTAATTATAATACACCTCTACCTCAATATAACGCTGTCCTCGGGAGCCAAAAAATCTTACCGAGTTATAGGTGAAACCACATTATATCGAACTTGCTTTGATCCGCTGGAATGCGCAGCCCCCCACCCCCCCCCTGGAGCACTGCTTTACCGAGTTATATCCGAATTCATGTTATATCAGGTCGCATTATATCGAGGTAGTGGTGTACTAACTTCAGCATCCACTGTGCACTTGCATGAAAAGCACCTTTGCCTTTTAACTTCAGGTATTCACAGTGCATTAAGTTCACAGAGATTTCAGCACTCTCAGGGCTTGTCTATACTTACCGCGCTGGTTCGGCGGCAGGCAATCGAACTTCTGGGTTCGATTTATCGCGTCTTGTCTGGACGCGATAAATCAAACTCAGAAGTGCTCCCCGTCGACTCCGGTAATCCTGCTCGCCGCGAGGAGTACGCGGAGTCGACGGGGGAGCCTGCCTGCCGGGTCTGGACGGCGGTAAGTTCGAACTAAGGTACGTCGACTTCAGCTACGTTATTCACGTAGCTGAAGTTGCGTACCTTAGTTCGATTTGGGGGTTTAGTGTAGACCAAGCCTCAGTGTCTGCCATACATGCAAGATCAAATCCTGTTCCTAAGACTGACCCTATGTAATTGAATTGATCACTGGGAATCTCAGGACATATATCTCTTCCAGTCCCCTGCCATGAGCCGCTGGGAGCACCCCCACAAGCCCAGCACCCCAGCCTTCTGGCCTGCACCCCCCCATACCCCAACACACACCCAGCCTTCTGCCCTGCACCCCCACACCCCCAGCCTTCTGCCCTGCACCCCCCACCCCAACACACACCCAGCCTTCTGCCCTGCACCCCCCATGCTCCTCATACCCCTGCCCTGAACCCCCACACCGCAACACACACCCAGCCTTCTGCCCTGCACCCCCCACACTCCCCAGCCCTCTGCCCTGACCCCTGAAACACTCCCCCCCCCCGAGGCCTGGGGTCCCGGCCGCAGCCCTGATCAGCCCCTGCTGGCCCAGGTGAACAGAACCCCAGGCTGGCAGTGAGCTGAGAAGGCTGGTGGCATAAGATCAGCATTTAAATTTAATTTTAAATGACGCTTCTTAAACATTTTGAAAACCTTGTTTACTTTAAATACAATAGTTTAGTTATATAATATAGACTTATAGAAAGAGACCTTCTAAAAACGTTAAAATGTATTACCGGCACGCGAAACCTTAAATTAGAGTGAATAAATGAAGACTCGGCACACCACTTCTGAAAGGTTGCCGACCCCTGGTGTAGTTGGAGGAGGCCTGGCAATGAACAATCCCAGCAGAGCCTGAAGCTACCACCTCAGCCTACACCTCCCCACTTGCAGAGAATGACCAGGGCATCAGTAATCCATAATGGTAGAGTTTGTTAAACTCAGGCAAGAGGAGAAGGGGAGTGGAATTTGACAAGTGACTTAACTGTTTGCTATATTTGTTTGAGCTTGTCCCCATATGCAATTACCTGCATAGCAACCCACTCCCATCCCTGAACTCAAAATATATTTAAAAACTGTATAGAAGCAGATGTGCAACTACTAGACTTATTTTGAAACAGAGTGTCTTAACAAACCAATAATCAGTTTCCCCATATACGTGTGCAATACGACCTGTTTTACTAGTCTCAAACCCTTCAGATGCAGGCAGTTATTTTTCCTTAGCATGCTGAAGTAAGTATCAGCAGTGACCAAAGGAAAACATGCGACATCAGCTGATGAATTTTTTTTTTCAAAACAAAGAACTTCATTTAGAAAAGATAGAACTTGCAATATTATTTGAAGTCTAACTAAACTTATATGCTCTTTGCATACCTAAAGCATTTGCAAGGGGTCACTTGAAAAATGAAAGGCTTGAATGCAAGCTGCCAAGAGACAATGTATGAGCAGCAAATGGTATAAGTCCGGGATTCAACAAATCTAAACATTTAATTCCTCTCCAAAAATCTGCGGGGGTTAGGTTCCAGGGAAATTTTTTTCACCAGACAAAAGACTATATATATACACACACACAGTATACGTTTTAAACAAACAATTTAATACTGGTTCACAGCGATGATGATTGTGAAGCTAGGTTGAGGTGGTGAAGTCAGAGGATATTTCCCAGCGAATGCCTTACTGCTAAATGATGAACTAGCAATCGGCTGAGCCCTCAAGGGTTAACACGTTGTTAATGTATCCTCACACTCCACAAGGCAGCACGAATGGAGGGAGGGGAGACAGCATGGCAGACAGACACAGAGACACACATTGTGTGTGTGAGAGAGACGCGCTTGTCCCTTTAAGTACGCTGACCCCACTCTAAGTACACTGCCTTTTAAAATAGATCCACAAGTTGAGAAGCTCCTTCCAGCAAGCTCCCTCCATCCTGAGCCCTGTCGTGTGTCCCCCCCTGCTCTTTAGAAATGGGGTAAGCTGGGTGCAGGAGTAGGGGGGAGAGGGACACCCTGACATTAGCCCCCCCCTTTCTCCTCCCCTGCACAGCAAGCAGGAGGCTCCGGAGAGCAGCTCCAAGGCAGAGGCCAGGAGCAGCACATAGCAGTGGGGGGAGGGACAGCTGAACTGCCGGCAATTGATAGCCTGCTGGGCGGCTGCTGCACAGGGAACTTAGGGAATGGGGAGCTGATAGTGGGGCTGCTGGTCCACCCTGGTTCCAAGCCCCTACCAGCTAGCTCCAATGGGCTGCTCTTCCTGCAAGCAGTGGACAAAGCAGGCAGCTACCAAACAACGTTATAAGGGAGCATTGCGCAATTTTAAATGAGCATGTTCCCTAATTGATCAGCGACGTAACAACGAAACAATGTTAACCAGGCCAACTTTAAGTGAGGATTTACTGTATTCCATACTAAAACTTCATGCAACTGCAAACCAAAGACAGCCCATTCGGCAGTACCTTTTAAATTCTTATTCAATTGTAAGTTTCTTAGAAAATATCCTGAATATCGTTATTTGATACCATTCAAAAGTTCCTTTCCAAGCATTCATACATGTTGGTCATCAACTCACCAACAGAAGAAAGTTTCAGCCACTCTGACCTACTATATCCATTTTTACATTTAAAATTCCTTAAATGACAGTAAGTAATTGTAGCTGTTGTGATTCTCTTGTTGCCAGGAGGATATTGGCTTTTATTTTTTAGAGCACTTCTTAAAAGCCATTGTAATTGTCCCAAGTTTGCACAATAAGAAGTAACAATAATGCAACAACTTAGGAAACAGTCCTTTCTAGGCAAATACCTGAAGAAAGTAAATAATCCCTAACTTGTGAAGAGGTGGGTTTTTTTGTTTTGTTTTGTTTTTATGAAGCTACAGACTTCTAACTCTTGGCTATCCTTACATTTTTCTCTTTCCTCCATTCCCTATCAACACTAGCCTTTACCCCATCTGCTGCACCTAAATCCAATTTTCCCAACCAGCATTTTTATTTTCAGAAGGTTTTAAACCTGTGCATGCTAGACCAAAAGCAGTGCTCTACAATATAATCTCTCCACCCTGGAATATGACTCCTTACTGCCTGCATCCAGACACCGTAATGTATAAATAATGTGAAAAATGTTTTGTTGCTACATGTTTTTTGAAAGATGCTTTGCTTAACAGCAGTGCTGAAAACTGGACAAAATTTACTATTTCACACACTGGCAAAGAAGTTTATGTTTGTGAAAGGAATGCTTTTCTAATTAGCTGACCTTGAAAATGACAGTTAAGCTACTCTTCTTCAGAACTCCGATAAGAGCAAAACATACACATTCTACAAAGCAGTCCAACCTTCAGACCCATTAACTGACAAATGAAAAGCTGAGAACCAAAATGATTTAAAGTCTGCACAAGAGCAATCACATTTATTTTAACAATTCCACTTCCCAAAGCAGTTTCATTCTACATTTATATTATATAGTCTTCTCACTAAGGCTTTTCATACAGTTTTAGTTCTTCTTTAAAATTTATGCATCTATATGCTGGCCACACCAAAATATATAGTTACAACAAATCTAACGAGCATAAATAATTCTTATCTAGCTAAATTTACTAGAATATAGTTCATACTGATGTTTATACGTGATAAGACATATATTTTGGCTAATGAAAGATCAAACAGATAGAATTTTTTATATAACAGATAAATCCCTTTTTTCCATAAGTGAACAGAGTTTTTTTTTTTAAAGGAATTTCAATTTATTAATTGGATTCAGAGGAAAATTCTGTATGCAGGAAATGATTTGTGTGTGAAAAAGACCATCACAGATAATTAAAGATGAAGCAATCAACATATTTCAATTCAGAAACTTTTAGAACAGAAATTACTTAACCTCCCACCCCCCAAAAAATAAAAAACAGAAGGCAGTCAATCCCATATTTGCTAAGTGGCTTCCTTCTGTCCATATTCCATTACACAGTTGCTATGTACACACATTATGTGGAGGAAAACAGTAATATCAATCATTGTGTACGAATCAGGTTATATCAATAAAGTAAAGATGTGAAATAACAACAGCCACCTATTCCTAATAATGCATTAATTTATCATAACAATCAATATTTTTATGAAAAGTGCTTGAAGAGCAGAGTTGTAACTGTGAACTTGCATTCACGAAGTTCAGTCTTTTATTTTCATTAACTGTTATTTTAAAAATAAAATAACTGTGNTTCACGAAGTTCAGTCTTTTATTTTCATTAACTGTTATTTTAAAAATAAAATAACTGTGTCTAGAATAGTACTACAGTACCTAAAAATTCATAAAGGTAATGCTACATCCCCTATGAGGAAATGATGGGGATAGTAGCATATTTTTACATCAAAAACATATCTGGTTTTCAACTTACATACTTACCATTTGTGAACTTGCAAAACATTATTTTGTACTGTATTTTCATTAAAATGTTTAGAGTGTTCGTTCTTACTGACAAACTATTTTACTACACTAGTTTGTGACAGCTGAAGTTAGTGAGATAGATCATTACATCTAAGCTACATAGAAATCAGGGGGCTATCCTTTTGCCAATACATGGGAACATATTACTCCATTCTTCAGCAACTCTAATGACTATCTATCCAGCTCTCAATCAAATTAATGACTGAACTACTGATATTAAAAAATCACCACAAACTTGCAACCTCTGTGTCGGACTATGTAACCAGCTACTTGTCCATCCTGTTCACTCTACACATCCAGCCTCCAACTCCTTTCTGTCTTCCCCATTAACTTTCAGTAGTCAAGAGACTGCTATTTCACTTGTCATGTCCCAACTTTCTGAGTCACTCTTCCACTCCTGAAATCTCATAATTAAAACAATAATCTCTCATGTTATGATGAAAACATTTTGTACCAGCAAATACTAGATGCTACATAAAGCATACATTGTGTTGTCCACATAAGAGTGTGTACAGACTCCTATTTTTCACATTCATTATTTTCACATTTATTGAATACTCTTAATATGGAAAGACTGTGCGTAGGAAAACAGTGATATCAATCACCTTATGTTTACATCCTACGTGAGCGAACACTGTATTAAACATGATGCTGACAAACAGACAGGAACTGATCACAAAACTAAAATTAATGGTTGTTTAGGTACAAGTGATCATGACATGACTACATTCGTTATGTGTAAGCAAAATAAAGTCCAAAACAGGATACGAAAGATAAACTGATAACTGTTTACAAATATTTTACTAAATGTTCAGAAGTTCACAATCAACAAAGGAGTACACTAGTTAAACAAAACAACAACAACTTGGCTTAGAGGAGAAATTAAAGTAGCTATAAAAAGTTTTTAAAAGTATGTATAACAAATGGAAAAAAGCAGAAGTTCATAGTAATGAATACAAACCAGAAGCTAGGAATTGTAGGAAATTGATAAGGAAGGCAAAAGGACAAAAGTAGAACTCCATGATTGGCAAGGTTAAGAACAATAAAAAGGAGTTTTAAAGTATATTAGGCACAACAACAATGCCAGCAATGATACTGTTCCATTGTCAATGATAATGTAGAAATCGCAGAAGTGTTCTGAAGCTGGAATAAAGCCAAATGAAGTATTCATATCATATGATGGTGAAATACTTTCCATGTCAACAGTCACTAATAAAGATGTTAAACTGCAGCTACTAAAGCTAGATATTTTTAAATCAGCAGATTTAAAACTTTCCTCCAAGAATATTAAAAGAGCTGGCCAAGGTGCTTGCTGAATCATTAATATTGATTTTCAGTAAGTCTTGGAACACTGGAGAAGTTCCAGAGGACTGAAAGAAAGCTAATATCATGCCAATATTTTAAAAGGGTAAATAGGATGACCCAGATTATGATAGTCCCGTCAGCCTGACATCAATCCTAATCAATCAATAACAGAGTTGCTTGTATGGAATTTGATTTATAAAGAATTAAAGGAAAGTTATATAATTAACTTGCCATTCAATGTGCGTTTATGGAAAATAGATCTTGCCAAACTGATACCTTTATCAATCAAATTTGTAATCTTGTCAAAAAAGTAATAGTGTTGATTAGGTATGGCACAACATTTTGATTAAAAAACTAGAACAATACAAAATCTACATGGCACAAGTTAAATTATTTAAAAACTGGATCTCTGGAAGGTCTCAAACTGTATTGTAAACAGCAAATAATCATTGAATAGGTGTGGTTCTAGTGGGGTCCCACAGGGGTCAGTTCTTGGCCCTACGCTAGTTAACATTTTTAACAATGATCCGAAAGAAAACAAAGTTTGCAAATGACACAAAGAATGGAGGAATGTAAATAATGAAGAGGATACATCACTGATTCAGAACAATTTAGTAAACTAGGCACAAGCAAACTATATATGGTTAAATACAACCAAATGTAAAGTCATACATTTATGAACAAAGAATGTTGGCTATACTTCCAGGATGGGGGGATCACGATCATGGAAAGCAATTATTCTGAAAAATACTTTTAAATCATGGTGGATAATCAGCTGAACGTGAACTCCATGTGCAACACTGTGAACAAAAGGGTAATGTCATTCTTGGATGTATAAAAAGGGGAATAACAAGTAGGTGTACAGAAGTTATATTACCTCTGCATTTGACACTGGTACAATCACTACTGGAATATTGTGTCTGTTCTGGTGTCTACACTTTAAGAAGAATGTTGATAAATTGGAGAGGGTTTTATAAAAGAGTCACAAGAATGACTACAGGACTGGAAAACATGAAAGACTCGAGGAGTTTAACTTATTTAGCTTGTCCAAGAGAAGAGATTGTGACTTGATCACAGTCTGTAAGTACCAACATGGGGAACACAAATCTGAGGTCTCTTCAATCTAGAAGACAAAGCTATAAGACTTAATGGCTGGACACTGAAGCTAGACAAATTCAGATTAGAAATAAGGTGCTTTTTTTTTTTTTTTTTTTTTTTTAACAGTGAGAGATATTAATCATTGGAACAATTTACCAAGGGTAGTGGTAGATTCACCATTACTGGAAATTTTTAAATCAAGATTGGATGTTTTTCTAAAAAATATGCTCTAGTTGAACCACAGCTTTTGGATTGAAGCAGGAAGTCCTATACAGCCTGTATTATCCGGGAGAGCTGACTAATCACAGTGGTCCCTTCTGGCTTTAAAATCTATGACTGTGAAGACTTTGCCAACATAGGCTCATTAATATTTTAATCATAAAGTGTTCATAACATTTATCAGCAATGCTTTTATATTAAAATGGTAATAAAATACATTTCTGAGCAGATTTGCCTATTTGGGCAAATACAACTGGAAAGCGGGTTTGTACCCAGCTGTTTTTAACAGTTCTTAAAGAAATCAACCAACCAACCAACCACAAAATATTAGTCAAAGACAACATTACTCTATAGGGATGAAGTAAAAAAAAAATTCTTTAAAATGTGGCCTTTTTAAATTAGATTCCTTGTTAAAAATTTCACTTGCTTGAGCTGTTATAAGTATTTGATGTATTTAAAGTATTGCTAAAACTGAAGTAAACTTAATTCATTTATGTAACCTAATCAAGAATATGAGTTAATCAAGTCAGTGAAGTACATGCCTAAATATAGACACATCTTTAAGTGCTTTCCTGAATTGGAGCCTAACCTAGTAAGCTACAACTATCTTTATGTTATGACTGACTTTTTAAAGATATGACACTTAAAGAATAATACACACATAGACTAAACAACAAATTACAGAACAAAAATTAGTGTTATATCTCACAAACTATGTTAATTTTTTTCACCCCCACATTCAGATGTTCTTTCATTTGAAGATTAAATTATATGAAGGTGAATAAACTATATGAAATGTCAGAGAAACATATTATACAACTTTGATTTTAAGAAAACAAATACAAATTAGAGAAATATACTGTAAGCAAGGGTTTTGTGTATATGCGGTACTCTAGTATATTAGTTTGACATGATGAGAGGATAAACACATAAAAGGTAAAAGGTAAAACCGTTGAAGAGTATACAGTATACTCTTTTATTTAGTATTTGGTAGTGTCAGAAAAAATATGGGGTCTAATTTTGCATTTTGTACACAATAAATTATTTCAACAGGTGTGTGTGTATGCATTTTGGGTACATAAGGAATGCGGGATCACATATATCATTTGATTTAAAAAGAGAAACCAAACATACATTCTCAACTAGGTACCAACCTATTTTCAGAGGTAATATAAAACTACTGTTTTATTAACACCTTAGACTTGATTTTCATGTCCTGAATAGAAAGCAAAACAACTATTTTAAAATTATTATTTAAACTCAAAGGCCCAGTTCTGTATTCCATAAGCAAGAAAAACTACCACTGACTTTAATGAGAGAATGAAGCCAATGGTAGTTTTTATTTGCATAAAGAACATAGTTTCATACCAAGGTTGTTTGTTGCCAAGCAGCAACATTTAAATATTTTTAAAGTGAGGCCGGTATTTATTAACATTTTATTAAGTTTGTAACAGATTAAGAACTGCAAGATTTTATAAGCTTACCAAATCCACAACCCAAAATAAAACAAGCCAGATAATAAATATAAGTAAAGCAAATAGTATTAATATTAAATAACTAAGAAGGAATTTACCACCTACTGCAAGTATCTGAAACTTTTTCTCAGGGACAAAACATGACTGCAATATTTACAAAGATTGGTTTTAAAACTAGATAAAAATAAAGTGCTTAATGTACTGCAGGAAGTTTTATTACAGAAATTTAGAAACAAAAGCATCTGACGTACCTTCCATTGCTCTCTTAAAGAAGACTTTACAGCTTCCACAGGTAAGTACTCCATAGTGGCAACCAGAAGCCTCATCACCACAGATCAGACAAATCTTCTGAGGTAATGATTCAAAACTGTATTGAGGACTCTGACCAACTTCAGTATCTGGCCTTTAAAAGGAAAGAAAATTAACAGGAATAAAACAGACTTGTAAAGAAGATTCACTGTCAGGCTGGGTTATAGTTTTAAAGGAAATTACAGTCCTAATGCTTGCCTTTTAAAACTGAAAGCAAATTTGTTAATGACAAAAGAAAAGTGGTTAAAGCAACTCCAGCACTGAATATGTTTTTGCTTTGCGACTTGGATAAAAGGCATATCTGTAAAATGCATTAGCTAAAATGTTTTAAGTAATTTAAAAACCCTGGCGTAGAGGGCAAATTGTATCTTAACACGTTTTAGCTAGTAGACTGTAAAGCTAGGTTCTTTTCTAGGGCCTTCAAAAGAGATGTCTGATCCTTCTGTGGGACTGCTCATGTGAATAAAATTACTCCTTTGCAAATTTCTCTAGTTGCTGAATCTAAAATAATAATAAACTGCTTTGAACTGAAACTAATTTAACTTCAGCAGCCCTTTCCCTAGGCAACTGGTAACTGGCCTTTACGCAGAAAATTCATAAATATCAAATTAATATCTCCTAATTCATTGACAGAGTTCTTACCTGTAACCAGTTTTAATTAACACAAAAAAGATAGCGAAGACTTATTTCCAGATATAATGTCCACCTAAAGAAATTGATTTATTTAGCTAGCAAATGGCTATTTACTAAAAAACTAGAAGTGTCTTTAATGTATTAGTAAATATTCTAACAATGTTGTAGTATTTCTGTATATAAGAATCATATTGAGCCATTTTATTTAACGACGTATTAATATATTAGCTAGATCAGAATTTTGGACATATTGTCATGTTAATTTTTGCTTTGAAATTGGGTGGTTTTCCCCTAAAATCATGCATGTGCATTTTAAAGAAATATGTAAATGTAAACATAATATCTACTTGTAAAATATACCATTGTGTACACAGAAGTTACCTGCATATAAATCATGAAATCTTCACCATTTAAGACTATTCAGAAGTGATGACCTGTTAGTCCATTATATAGTAATAAACAACGTTGTATTGATTACAAAATATAGTCTCTGTTGGATCCAGAGGTCAAACTTGTGACAAAAGCATTTAAAATTTCACTGTCACAAGAGTACGATTTGATAAAGTGGAGTTCTTCTGACAAGAACTAAAATTCCAAATAGGACACAAACAATGTAACAAACGTAAATATATTTGTCTTATTTCTACATGTATTTATTTTAAAAGCTCCATCGGAGTTTTGATCAAATGAAGCTCAGTCCCTTTGATTCCTTTTTGTCATGTTTCAATGTCTCACACATTTTTAGAACTTCCCCTTTTTATTGTAAAACGTATTCTAATCAGTGCAATGTTCCTTTAATACAAAATTCATTTTACTTAAAAACTTAGGTGAAGTCTGTATTTTTTGTCTGTAAGTCTGCTTTCAGCACAACTTCTGTGATTTAACCTCCTTAACACAAAAAAGAGTTATGGCACAAAGATTAGCTGAATACCTAGCTCAGTAACACCTTATTTTAAAAAACTGTCAATAACTGTTTGCCATGTCTGTTTAAAAGATAACACAATAAATCATCCCTTTTAAATTAAGATCAAAACCACAAATTTGATTATAAAATGTAGACATAAATATTTTGAAATGTGTGTGCCTTTAAAAGTAATGTTTTAAAAGAAGGTTTAGTGCCGTTTGCTGTAGATTCATGTAACCTTAAATCTTACCTAATGTAATTGATATAGGGCGGATATAACTGGGGTAAACTCTCTTTGAGCACGGCTGTCTGAAAGCCAAGTTGCTGGTGGCCGTTCAGGTTGAGAGGCTGGTAAAAGGCTTGAGGGGCTGTTGATGTGGAGGGCAGACTGTCCCGCTGAACCATACAGCTTGAGCTCCCCGATGCTTTACAGTGCGGCGGCCCATAGGGCCCAGGCAGAACTGAAGGCTCAGTTTTGTACAGGATACACTCGAGAGAGGAGGACTCCTGGCTGGCTCTCGGCTGCGGAGGGGCCAGCGTGTAGTCTGTGCACGTTACTGCTGGAGTGGTCTTGGTGCCCAAGTAGGGGGTGCTGGCACTAATTCCTTCCTCCTTGATCTTTAGAGCAGGCTGGAAGTCCCCGTAGCTATAATGCTCCTCCTTTGAGTCGGGCTGGGGATAGACATAGTCCGCAAAGTCATGGGGGGTGGAGGTGGGAGACGCACGACGGCCAAAGAGGCTGCTCTCATATTCCTCCACATCGAGCAGCTGCCGGGTCCTGGCTGCCAGATAGGCCGAGTTAAGGGGCAGGATGGGCACATGGAGGAAATCCTGCCCGGACCCTGCTGCCGCCGCAGAGCGCCCAGGGGCAGCGGCATAGGCAGGGGCAAGAGCAAGGCTGCTCCCGGAGCCGTCGTCCTGCTCAGCTGGCCCCCCGGAGGCAAAGCCGTGATCTTCCTCGGGGAGTGCCGCGGGGGCACTGCGCGGCCCACCCGCGCTCTCCGCGCTTCCCTCGCCCTCCCGCTGGGGCGGCAGCATCGCGGCGGCAGCCGGGGGGTCCCCGCCCGGCCAAAGGGAGGCGGCCGGGGCCGGAGGCGGCACGGAGCCCGAGTTTGCAGCCGGGCTGTCTTGGTGGGCGGCGGCTGACTCTCCCCGCTGGTGCTCGGAGCAGCGGCTCATCAGTGCGCCGGGGAGCTCGGGGATCTCGGCCCCGAAGAGGCACCAAGCCGCGGGGGCGCTGGCCGAGCTGGCGTGGGCCGGGGGAGCCAAGAAAGTGTCTAGGACGCTGTCCAGCGCGTCCCTATCCGGCGGGGAGCCGCTGCCTTCCCGCTGTGAGGAGGGGCCCCTCTCCTTCCCCTCTGGGCGCCTCTGCTGCTCTTCCTCCTCCTCCTCCTCTTCCTCCTCGCTGCTTTTGGGGTAGAGCAGCCCATGCAGGGAGATGTCCACGGCCTCCGCCCCCCCGCGGAAGGGATCCCGCTCTGGGCGGCCCTGCAGCCGGACCGAGCCGTCCCTGGCAGAGGAAGGCGCCCTCGAGTCCTTCGCCTTCATCTCGCTCATGCTGAGCCGCGCAGGGCGCTGGGCTGGGGACTGGCTCGGGACTGGCAGCTCCTCACATCCTGCCCCGGCCCCGCAGCACCTCTGAGCGGGCGGCACCCTCCGCCGCGGGTCCCCGGAGAGCTCCGCTTCCCCGCCGCCTGCCTCGCCTCTGCCCAGCCCCACAGACACCAGCACAAGCCCCAAACCCCGCAGCCAGCCACGGGACCCACCGCCTCCGGCGTCCGCGGGGAGGGACGCTCCCGCTGCGCCCCCCGCGCGTTCGCTCTAAGCTGCGAGCAGGCGGAGGCGCCTCTGCCGGGTGCAGCAACAGGCGGCCGAGGTGACCGGGCGAGCGGAGGCGCTGCCCCCGGCGCCTTTGGCGGACCCTGCGCGCTGAGCAAGAGACGGAGCAGCGCCAGCTGCCGCCGTCGGAAGGGCTGAGGAGGGCTCCGACTCCCCAGGCTGGCGCCCTGCTCAGCGCTGCCTCTCCCCGGCTGGCTGCCTGCCGCGCCCGCTCTGCCTCCCCGGGCTGGGGGCTGGCACCAAGCCTGGCCCTGCTTCCCTGCGGAGGCACCGATCCCGTGCAGGGAGAAGGCAGCCAAGTCCTCAGCTGGGCACCCTCCGCCACTTGCTGCTTCCAGCTCCGCCCCTCCTCGCCCTCGCCCCGCCCACTGTCTCCGAGTTCCCTTTTCCTCCAAGGCCCCAGTCCCTTAGGGTTGCCAACATTTTATTTCAAAATGGGATGTGCCAGGTCTTGACTTGCCCATGAGGGAGGACAAGATCCTGCGCCTGTCCTGGCCTTCCCAGGGGTTCTCTCTTTCCAGGTCTCCTCCTGCTGCAGTGCTGGGAGGGGCAGCTGGGTCAAATTTGAGTGGTCTTGTGACCCATTCACCAAAATCAAGCTGGCAATATCCTTTCTGGCCCTCCCCCTCTTTTCCCCTTTATCCCTGCCTCTTTGGCATCTGATCCCGCCACACGTTTTCTTAAGCTCCTCCTCCAGCTTGTAACCCTTCTTCCCCCCTCCCTTTTCTGTTGCCCAGGTATGACACTTCACCACCCATTGGATGTAAACAACAAGTTACTCTGCTCTAGGCAGGGTGGGGTCTTGGAAAGGAGAGAGTAACAAAGGATTAAATTACTTGCAGTGATTGTTCATCCATACCTCTATTTTTCATAAGTCTTCAAACTTTAATATTACAATGTGAGTGTAACCTCTGGCCCAAGATCCTATAAGGCCTCCGTAAATATTTATGCACTTGCCTTTGCACCTTCCACAAGATGGTGAAAACTAAAGCAGTTTAAACTTGGCTCTCATTCATGGCCCCCTGAATATCTTTCACTCATCTCACAGTCACAGAGGATGCAGGTCACCACTGAAGGAATTTACTATTTGAATGAGGGTCCTTCTTTGCCTCTGATATTTTTGTATAACTTTTATCTGAGCAAATAAGAGGGGCACTTACAAATATCTGGGAACTGGATGGCTCCCCTTTAGGTTGCAGGTTCAAATACATCGCTGGTTGGTTCTGACCAAGAAGTTGTTACCATCTGATGGTAGTTTGGTGTTGTATGTGCAATATTAGCTTGGTTCCATTCAGTTCCAATAAGACTAAAGGTTATACCAAAACTCCACTAATATAATTTGTACTAAATTACATTCTTCGTGGCAGTCTCAGCAGAGAAACTAAGCATTGAAAGATCTTGAGAATAAACTACTTCCTTACCCCTAGAGGTGGTTCTTCTTGGTCTGGATAGAGTCAGGATGACATGACTCATGGAGAAACTAGCACTCCTATTGCCTATGCTGTTTCTGTTCTGTAAGTAAATGGGGGATAGCCTCAAGGACAGACAACCCAGCATCTTTCAGGAATACTATTCACTATAAAAATATTTTCTTCTTTCTTATTTTTTTAAGTATCTTCCAACTGGGAAGAGCAGCCTCTTATGGGAAAGAGACTCATTCTAATTAATTTATTTGCATGATAGGCTATACAGATCATAGAATCATAGAAGATTAGGGTTGGAAGAGATCTCAGAAGGTCATCTAGTCCAACCCTCTGCTCAAAGCAGGACCAACCCCAACTAAATCATCCCAGCCAGGGCTTTGTCAAGCCAGGCCTTAAAAACCTCTAAGGATGGAGAGTCCACCACCTCCCTAGGTAACCCATTGCAGTGCTTCACCACCCTCCTAGTGAAATAGTGTGACGGGTTGGATCATAGAAACCCCCTTGGGAACTGCCAACCGATATGCTAAGACTACTTCTGCCCCTGCTTTCCCTGCCAGCTTGGGATTCCAGCACACTGTTCTGTTGAGCCAGACACGCCAGTCTGCTCCAACACAGACCCAGGGTCTGAATCACGTGCCCCAAAACTGCAGACTTAACTGAAAGCAACTTAAGAAGTGTTCCTGTCTTTAACACTCAGATGCCCAACTCCCAATGGGGTCTAAACTCCAAATAAATCCATTTTACCCTGTATAAAGCTTATACAGGGTAAACTCATAAATTGGTCACCCTCTATAACACTAATAGAGAGATATGCACAGCTGTTTCCCGCTCCCCCCTCCCCCAGGTATTAATACATACTCTGGGATAATTAATAAGTAAAAAGTGATTTTATTAAATACAGAAAGTAGGATTTAAGTGGTTCCAAGTAATAGCAGACAGAACAAAGTGAATTACCAAGTAAAATAAAACAAAACACGAAGTCTAAGCCTAGTACAGTAATAAAACTGAATACAGATAAAATCTCAACCTCAGAGATGTTTCAATAAGTTTCTTTCACAGACTAGATGCCTTCTTAATCTGGTCACAATCCTTTCCCCTGGTACGGCCCTTCTTTCAGCTCAGGTGGTATCTAGGGGATTTCTCATGATGGCTGCGTCTTTTTTTCTGTTCCACCCACTTATATATCTTTTGCATAAGGCGGGAATCCTTTGTCCCTCTGGGTTCCCACCCCTCCTTCTCAATGGAAATGCACCAGGTTAAAGATGGATTCCAGTTCAAGTGACATGATCACATGTCACTGTGAGACTTCATTACTCACTTGCCAGCACACAGAATTACAGGAAGACTTACAAGTAAAACAGCCATCTACAGTCAATTGTCCTGGTTAATGGGAGCCACTAAGATTCCAAACCATCATTAATGGCCCACACTTTGCATAATTACAATAGGCCCTCAGAGTTATATTTCATATTTCTAGTTTCAGATACAAGAGTGATACATTTATACAAACAGGATGATCACACTCAGTAGATTATAAGCTTTGTAATGATACCTTACAAAAGACGTTTTTCATGAAGCATATTTTAGTTACATTATATTCACACTCATCAGCATACTTTCATAAAATCAGATAGAGTGCAAAGTCACAAATAGTTTCTCCTAATATCCAACCTAGACCTCCCCCACTGCAACTAGAGACCGTTGCTCCTTGTTCTGTCATCTGCCACCATTGAGAACAGCCTAGCTCCATCCTCTTTGAAACCCCCCTTCAGGTAGTTGAAGGCTGCTATCAAATCCGCACTCACTCTTCTCTTCTGCAGACTAAATAAGCCCAGTTCCCTCAACCTCTCCTCATAAGTCATGTGCCCCAGCCCCCTAATCATTTTCATTGCCCTCCACAGGACTCTCTCCAATTTGTCCACATCCCTGCTGTAGTGGGGGGCCCAAAACTGGGCGCAATACTCCAGATGTGGTCTCACCAATGCCAATTAGAGGGGAATAATCACTTCCCTCGATCTGCTGGCAATGCTCCTACTAATGTAGCCCAATATGCTCTTAGCATCCTTGGCAACAAGGGCACACTGTTGACTCAAATCCAGCTTCTCGTCCACTGTAATCCCCAGGTCGTTTTCTGAAGAACTGTTGCTTAGCCAGTCGGTCCTCAGCCTGTAGCAGTGCATGGGATTCTTCCATCCTAAGTGCAGGATTCTGCACTTGTCCTTGTTGACCCTCATCAGATTTCTTTTGGCCCAATCCTCCAATTTGTCTAGGTCACTATGGACCCTATCCCTATCCTAGATATTCTCATAGTTAACATCAGATTTTATACAGGACAAGTTTCCAGAAGCAATGTTGTAAGGTAGGCTTTATACAATATTATGTGTCCATTTTACTTTACTGGTGGCAGCATGCCATAGGCTTAGATGCTGCTGGACTCTCCCTGTTTTACCTTTCTCAACATAGTGGAAAATCTTTCATTTACCTTTTTAATTTATATAAAAAATACTATACAGAGCAGGGGGACACACGACAGGGCTCAGGATGGAGGGAACTTGCTGGCAGCAGCTGCTGTCTCAACTTGCTGATCTACTTAAAAAGGTAGTGTACTTAGAGTAAGGTCAGCATACTTAAAGGGGCAATGCATGTCTCTCTCTCTCTCTCTCTCTCTCTCACACACACACACACACATGGTGTGGGTGTCTCTGTCTCTCTCTCTCCGACACACACACACACACACACACACACACACACACACACACTGGGTCTCTGTCTCACACACACATGCATCCTCCCGCACTTTGGAAGTGGAGGGAGTGGTGCGCTCCAGTGGGATAGCGTGGGTTCATCATGAGCCACTGCCATGCGTCTATTGTGTTTCCTCCTTCCATTCGTGCTGCCTTGTAGAGTGTGAGGCTACATGAACAACAATATGTTAACCCTTGAGGGCTCAGCTAAGTGCTAGTTCGTCATTTAGGTGCAAGGCATTCCATGGGAAATATCCCACCCTCTGACTCCACTACCTCAACCAAGTATCAGAGGGGTAGCTGTGTTAGACTGGATCTGCAGAAAGTGACAAAGAGTCCTGTGGCACCGTATAGACTAACAGACGTATTGGAGCATAAGCTTTCGTGGGTGAATACCCACTTCGNAATTTAGTCCATTATGTAAATACATTGGTATAAATTTGCAAAATGTTTTGGCATCATTTAGAAGAAGACTTTTATATACAGTAACTCCTCGCTTAACATTGTAGTTATGTTCCTGAAAAATGCTACTTTAAGTAAACGATGTTAAGTGACTCTAATTTCCCCATAAGAATTAATGTAAATAGGTAAAAAATAGGTAATGTAAAAAGGTTAGGTTCCAGAGAATTTTTTTTCGCCAGACAAAAGACATTATATATATACACAGTATAAGTTTTAAACAATACCATTTAACACAGCAATGATGATTGTGAAGCTTGGTTGAGGTAAGCGACAAAGAGTCCTGTGGCAGCTTATAGACTAACAGACGTATTGGAGCATAAGCTTTCGTGGGTGAATACCCACTTCGACACATGCATCTGACGAAGTGGGTATTCACCCACGAAAGCTTATGCTCCAATACGTCTGTTAGTCTATAAGCTGCCACAGGACTCTTTGTCGCTTACCTCAACCAAGCTTCACAATCATCATTGCTGTGTTAAATGGTATTGTTTAAAACTTATACTGTGTATATATATAATGTCTTTTGTCTGGCGAAAAAAAATTCTCTGGAACCTAACCTTTTTACATTACCTATTTTTTACCTATTTACATTAATTCTTATGGGGAAATTAGAGTCACTTAACATCGTTTACTTAAAGTAGCATTTTTCAGGAACATAACTACAATGTTAAGCGAGGAGTTACTGTATATAAAAGTCTTCTTCTAAATGATGCCAAAACATTTTGCAAATTTATACCAATGTATTTACATAATGGACTAAATTTAGCCTCTACTAAAGAAGTCAATGGTACAACCCCCACTAATTTTAATGAAAGTAGGGATAGGCCCTGTGGACTTGATATTGAAAGGTTCTGAGCAGGCATAGTTGGGCGTGGACTCAGGAGAGCCTCAGCACCATGCAGGTCAAGCCCTGTGTGCTTATGTATATGTGTATTTCTTCAGCAGGAGGTGAAGAATGCCTTGTGCAATTGAAACTGCAGAGGGAAGATTAGATAGACTATAACTCTGAAACAGGAAGCTGGCCATGACAAAAAGGTTAACACCCTTTTCCTTGTAAAAGTGTCATGAGATATTAAAAAAAAAAAAAAAACAGACAAAGTGATCAGAACTTCATTTTACATTCTGTCCACAAATAGGGTATCTTAAACACACCATACTGACTTCCATGAGTCCATGCTTGGCCACAGTCTTGGACAGAAGATTGCCAGGTACTGATAAAGCAACACTGGTCTCTGCAACAGCTGAGGTCTCCTGCCTAAACCTACCTGCATTATGAGATCCAACAAGAGCATAACCCAGCATGGTGTGTGTACACGTTAAAACATTAGGATGGAAGTATATTAATCTTCAAAATCATGAAATGTTAACCCTTTAGTACCAAGACATTGAAAAATGCCGTATGATATGATATGTTTATCGCTTTTCTCTTGAGCTAAAACTGAATCAAACTTCACATTTGCCCTTTCTCTCAAGCCATCCCCCACCCATCAAGAACTGGTTGTCATTAATCAGGTAGACTTCCGGTTGAATTTTTCCTGGAAACTTCCTTCACTGCAGCTGGTTGTCAAGTTTATCTCTCTCTCTCCTCCTAATGCTGTCTCTTTCTTCTACCCTTCCACATCTGCCTCTACTCATTATTAGCACTGATATATATATATAGTGCCATAGGTGCACATGATGCTTAACATTCCCGTAACAGCCCCAGCCCTGCCCCAGGAGCCTACAATCTAAATTGGATAAAAAAACAACAATGATAACTTAGCATGATGGCCATAGAACTGGGGATGGGAGATCAACTCATTTATATTTTGTCATCTCATTCCCACTCAATTTTCCTTCAACCCTATGTCCTTACATGCAGATTTCTTTCTCCCTCCAATTTATTCCATTGCTGAATGTAAGAATGGATCTCATGCAGTTGCTTTTCATTCAGTCCCTTTTTCATTGTCTTTAATCAGCCCATTTCATTCTACATGAAACATGTAGTAAGACTACTGAGAACTGGACACCAGTTAAAAGATGTTGCTGTTCAGAGGACCTATCCAAAAGATCAGATCAGAAATACTGAAAACAACAGCAATGGGGGAGTTGACTAAATCTCTCCCTCCCATCCAGTGGGAGCTCTCTCCCACTCCTACTCCCCACTTCCTCTCAGATGAGGACTCTTCCATTTCCCTAGCCTTCCCGGATTCCTTTTAACATCTGCCAGAAAAAAAGTTCTCTCTCCATGTTGCAGGCAGCCCCACCTCCTTCCTGGAATCACGCCAGAGTCTCTGCTAGTTCCTCACAAACTTCAGTTCACAATGTGACTTGCTGTCTCACTACTACTGCTGGCCTAATGGAGGTAGGGAACCACAGATTAAGGAAAGATTCAGGCCATGTTATAATCCAAAATCTTTGCTTTTTGTGAAATATTCCAATAGAGGTATTTCAAAGAAACATGGACTTTTTAAGTAAATCACTCATAAGAATGAAAGTTAGAATTTTAAAATCTGAAATTTTGAAAATGGTTTTCATTAAAAAAATGCAGCCATATCTGCTTGAAAATGGACCACTTTTTATTCTAAAATAGTCCTAGTTAGACCAAAACCAATAACATTTTGCAGGATTTTCATGATACTACTGTATTTTTTTTAAAAAAATCTAAGTGACATGGGAACCTCATATTTTTGGGTTTCATTAAATTTTTATAATGATTTCACAGACATTCTCTGCTATTCAATTGAACACCAAATAAATAATAAATAATAAATAATAATAATAATAGTACCTGTAAAACTAGCAGACACGGTGCCAAACATGACTATTTGGTTATCTGTAGTGTTTTATCCATATTGATCCCAGGATGTTAGAGAGACAAGATGTATGAGGTAATATATTTTAATAGACTTTTGCACTCACACAGAGCTCACAAAGAGGTCTGTATAAGTTTGCAAATTTATCTCTCTCACCAACAGAAGTTGGACCAATAAAAGATATTATCTCATGCACGTTGACTTTCTAGTCATCTTGCTTTTGTTACATCTCATTCTTTATCTTTGTCTGCATATTGGTTGCTAGATTATAAACCGATCAATGAAAAGAATATTTTCTTGTATATCTATACAGCACTAGAACACAATTTTTACCTTATAAACAAAATATTATTAACAAATAACAGATTTGCACTGATCATGGAGATCATGATATTTCACTATAACGTCATCGTATGCTTCCATTGTGGAAAAGAAGCTGGCTCATGAGCATCTTGTCTTCTTTTCGGAACTAATCTTTTGTACCATATAAGCATATGAATTCTTGGCAAAAACCCCAAATTATTTAAAATAATGCTATTGATTTCAAAATACATACAAAAACAATTGGAAAAAAACATGAAAAAGAAAAAACTCCCCACAAATCGGGCACCAAACAAACAACTACATAGTTTCAACTCCAATAATCTCTTCTAAAAATTATCTTGTAGCATGTTCTGAAGGTCAACAAATTTGGGTTCTGTTCGACCAAAGAGGAAGTGTGTTCCAGAGTTCAGAGCACTCCATGGAGGACGCCCTGAACTCAACTCATTAATGTGTACATCTGGGAAAATGTTAGACTGAGCATCCCAGGAAATCTCAAGTGTCAGCATATTCCATAGAGAATGAGGCAATTTCTTAGGTACACAGAACTTACACATTTTAGAACTCAAATGTTATGCTCTGCATAGCACATGCTATTTGGGAGCAGGGTGTACAAGTTAAAAATGGAGTTTGACTGAGAATTCCACAATTGACTTTCAGAGTAGCAGTCGTGTTAATCTGTATCCGCAAAAAGAACAGAAGTATTTGTGGCACCTTAGAGACTAACAAATTTATTAGAGCATAAGCTTTCGTGGGCTACAGCCCACTTCTTCGGATGCATATAGAATGGAACATATATTGAGGAGATATATATACACACATACAGAGAGCATGAACAGGTGGGAGTTGTCTTACCAACTCTGAGAGGCCAATTAAGTAAGAGAAAAAAAACTTTTGAAGTGATAATCAAGATAGCCCAGTACAGACAGTTTGTTAAGAAGTGTGAGAATACTTACAAGGGGAGATAGATTCAATGTTTGTAATGGCTCAGCCATTCCCAGTCCTTATTCAATCCTAAATTGATTGTATCTAGTTTCCATATCAATTCCCGCTCAGCAGTCTCTCGTTGGAGTCTGTTTTTGAAGCTTTTCTGTTGTAAAATAGCCACCCACAGGTCTGTCATTGAATGACCAGACAGGTTAAAGTGTTCTCCCACTGGTTTTTGAGTATTATGATTCCTGATGTCAGATTTGTGTCCATTAATTCTTTTGCGTAGAGACTGCCCGGTTTGGCCAATGTACATGGCAGAGGAGGATAGGTTCTTGGGTCAGTGTTTTTGTTCAGTGATGTGTGGTTGCTGACCCAGGAACCTATCCTTGCAACAAAGCCCGATGCCAATTCTGTCCACATATCTATTCAAGTGACATCATCATAGGACCTAATCACATCAGCCATACCATCAGGGGCTCGTTCACCTGCACATCTACCAATGTGATATATGCCATCATGTGCCAGCAATGCCCGTCTGGCAAGGGGGTGTTATGAGTGAGCAGCATACCCATCACATTATTGTGAATTTGTATTATGAAAAACTGCTGTATTATGAATGCCTATGTGTATGTGGATCCACCATTGCTGACAGGTTCTATCACATAAACACACCAGATAGATACAAAAGGAAACACAAAGGTTAATGACGGTACTTAGATCTCACAAAGGTTATGCAAAAAAGGCAGCTCTATCCTTAAAAGAAATAGTTTAACTGATTCCTGTGGAGGGAGGGGCAAGATAGCTGCACTAGAAAATTACCAGGAGAACAAAAGAGATCAGGTGACTAAGAAGGGTATAAAACAGGCCTGCACAACTCGTAAAGCGGCGAGGGCCATATTACTCCAAAGAAAACAGCTGAGGGCCGAACCCCCCTGGCCCCCCCCACCCCCCCCCCCCCCCAGCGCCACCCAGCACCCACGAAACACAACACTCCCCCCCCACCCCCTCCAGCGCTGCCCACCCTGCAGAAACAAACCCTCCTTGGACTGCATTGCAGACAACTTTTTATTTCTAGACTTGATTTTAACAAATAGGGAGGAACTCATTGAGAATTTGAAAGTAGAAGATAGCTTGGGTGAAAGTGATCATGAAATCATAGAGTTTGCAATTCTAAGGAAGGGTAGAAGGGAGTACAGCAAAATAGAGACAATGGATTTCAGGAAGGTGGATTTTGGTAAGCTCAGAGAGCTGATAGGTAAGGTCCCATGGGAATCAAGACTGAGGGGAAAAACAACTGAGGAGAGTTGGCAGTTTTTCAAAGGGACACTCTTAAGGGCCCAAAAGTAAGCTATTCTGCTGGGTAGGAAAGATAGAAAATATAGCAAAAGACCACCTTGACTTAACCACCTTATCTTGCATGATCTAAAAAATAAAAAGGAATTATATAAATAATAGAAACTAGGACAGATTACAAAGGATGAATATAGGCAAACAACACAGGAATGCAGGGGCAAGATTAGAAAGGCAAAGGCACAAAATGAGCTCAAACTAGCTACAGGAATAAAGGGAAACAAGAAGACTTTTTATCAATACATTAGAAGCAAGAGGAAGACCAAAGACAGGGTAGGCCCATCGTTCAGTAAAGAGGGAGAAACAGTAACAGGAAACTTGGAAATGGCAGAGATGCTTAATGACTTCTTTGTTTCGGTCTTCACCGAGAAGTCTGAAGGAATGCCTAACCTAGTGAATGCTAATGGGAAGGGGGTAGGTTTAGCAGATAAAATAAAAAAGAACAAGTTAAAAATCACTTAGAAAAGTTAGATGCCTGCAAGTCACCAGGCTAGGGAGGTTGTGGAATCTCCATCTCTGGAGATATTTAAGAATAGGTTAGATAAATGTCTATCAGGGATGGTCTAGACAGTATTTGGTCCTGCCATGAGGGCAGGGGACTGGACTCGATGACCTCTCAAAGTCCCTTCCAGTCCTAGAATCTATGAAGTACTGGGGAGTCTGAAGGGTCAGTGCTGCACTGGGAGGGGCTAGGCAGTTGGACAGCAGGTTCCAACACTCAGAGGGGGTTGCCAGATAGAAGGTCTGCACCCTAAGAGTGTGCCTATGGACCCCGGGAACGGGGCAGTGGCTTGAGTCCATTCAGGCTCCAGAAACATAGTACACCCCAAGGCATCTAGAGCACAGAGGCTTGGATTCCCCTCACAGCAGTCCTAGTAGGTGGCCAGGAAGGGGCGCTCGCTAGAACCTGGGACAGTAGCTAGCACAGATTTAATAATTTCAGTTGATGGATGATGTGTATCACAATATCAGAGGGTCACTGTACCATTAGTGAATAGCTTGGTATTCTTACTGGCTCAAAGAACATGCATATTGTATGCTTCAATTTACAAAGCATATTATATGTTGTGCTCAGAGAACAACAAAATCTAAAAGATGTGCAGCTTTTAGTAGGTGTACCACATTTTTATTTGAACAAACTAGTTCTTCTCCCTGTATTATTGCTGAATAAAAGTCTTCAGCACGCTTATCAGAGCTGACTTAGAAAAGAACATTTCCAGAACAAGAGTTTTTAAGAAGGATTTTAAAAATAATTATTATCATCACTGAATACATATCAGCTTCCAGCATTCTGCTGGACAGACACACATCACTGAGGTTTAGAAAATAATTTACGTAAGTAATTTAAGCTAGTGAAAATGTCATCTTGGTAAATCTAACATAGAAATACTGTATATACATACACTTTTTCATGAAATTTGGTCACCAGAAGTATTTCCCCTCAGCAACAAATTTTATCACTATTACCTCTGCTGTCAGTCAATAAATGTTTTATGAATTTGGGGGATTTTTATCTAACATCTCCAGAGTTCATTTTTGACCCTCCCTCCTCTTCATGTACTGACTTTGTTCATCCACCCTGTGACATCCTTCTATTCCTCTGTGATAGCACTGATTCCTGCCTTCCCTCTTTAGCCACTACTGGCCTCCTTTGGCAAGATAGCACCATCTCTCTCCTTAGTTGTCTATATCAGCTCTTCAGAAGAAACAGTGCAACACCTGGACCATGTAAGCTTCTGATTCCTGCAGCTGATGCCTGTTCCTTTCAGGAGCCAACATCATCCCACTTCTTTTTTCCCAGTGGGGACTCCTTTGAAAAGCCAATACTTGTGAGGATCCAGCAGCAATGTTGGTGGGTTTGAAGAGAGCAATAGTTTACACTGTATCTCGGGGCTGATGTCCCAAATATGCTGTTTTCCTCTATGAGGTCTATTTCTCAGAGTCTTCAGGAAATAGTTCTGTGGCTATAAATTGGCCTTGTGACTAATATTAACTGATGTGATTTCAAATTAAAATGTTTATATTATAGATATTAGGGCTGGCCAGAAAACAATTCCATTGAATGAAAAAGGTTTTGATTTTTGTTTTGTTTTGTCCTGACGTGGAATGAAAACAAGACCTTTAAAAACTTATCATGAAAAACAGGAAAGAGAGAGTGCCATGTCAGCGATTGCTCTATTTGATTTGAACCAGGGATTTGAACCTGCTTATATGCCGGGCAAGGACCCTAAACCCAAGGGTATTGGTATTCTAGGATTTTAGTCTTTCCAGAAGTTCCATCTGGAGCTGCCATATTCCATTTTTTTTCAACCAGCTCTAATAGATACAGATAGATTATATCTTTAGATAGAGAAAGTTCAAACATGTAAGCTAACTGTGGTGTCTATTTTTCCCTCAATGCATAAGCCAGGACACACTCAGCCAAGTGGGAGGCTACATTACTCTGTTTTTGTCAGTAATATTTCTCTTCTCAATACAGTATTAGCTTTGTGGTGTATCCAGAATAACTGATTTCTTTTGATTATTTCCTGGGACACAGGACACAGCTTCTAATGAAGCTGGTTGGAAAGAGGACAGGTCTGATAGAGGCTTGAGCCTTCCACCTGATTGAATGTCCCATTGCCTAGCTCTAAGGAGAAAAAAACAAGAAACCTCAATTAACTCAATAGCTTAATTTAAAATGTAGCTTTACAGAAGAAATGTGACTAATTACTTTTATCATTCCTCTAGACAACAGGAAATTATTGCAACATAAATGATAATAAGCCTCCTTGGGATCACACAACAATTTTACACTAGCAAAACTTCAGTGAGGTTACTCCTGATTGATTTAAATTGGATCAGAATTAGGCCCAATGTATCTTAACCAGGGCCAGCTCCAAGCACCAGCGGAGGAAGCATGTGCCTGGGGTGGCACATGCTAAGGGGCACCATTCCGTCCATTCTTGGGGCGGCACAGTCCGGGCGGCTTTTTTTTTTTGCTTCAGCGGTTTGGGCGGTAGTCCAAGTGGCTTTTTTTTTATTATTTTTTTGCTTTGGCAGTTCGGGCAGTAGTATAATGAAAATCCTGCAAAATGTTATTAGTTTTGCTTGGGGCGGCAAAAATGGTAGAGCCGGCCTTGATCTTAACTGTTGCACCAACTTAACAACTGCAGTGGAAAAAGACCCTGAAATTAATGACCAAAAGTCCCAGAAGAAAAAAATAATATCAATAAGTAGGGCCCTACCAAATTCATGACCATAAAAAACACGTCACGGACCATGAAATCTGGTCTCCCCTTGTGAAATCTGGTCTTTTGTGTACTTTTACTGTATACTATACAGATTTCATGGGGGAGACCAGTGTTTCTCAAATTGGCAGAACCTGACCCAAAATAGAGTTTGCAGGGGGATACAAGGTTATTTTAGGGGGGTTGTGGTATTGCCACCCTTACTTTTGCGCTGCTTTCAGAGCTGGGTGGCCAGAGAGCGGTGGCTGTTGGTCAGGTGCCCAGCTCTGAAGGCAGCACCCCAATAGCAGCAGCACAGAAGTAAGGGTGGCAATGTCATACCATGCCACCTTACTTCTGCGCTGCTGCTGGAGGTGGCTCTGCCTTCAGAGCTGGGCTCCTGGCCAGCGGCCACTCTGAAGGCAGCACCACTGCCAGCAGCAGCGCAGAAGTAAGGGTAGCAGTACTGCAACCCCCCCTACAATAACCTTGTGAACACCTCACAACTCCTTTTTGAGTCAGGATTCCTACAATTATAACACCGTGAAATTTCATATTTAAATGGCTGAAATCATGACATTTATGATTTTAAAAATTCAATGACCTTGAAATTGACCAAAATAGACCATGAATTTTGTAGGGCCCTATCAATAAAGCAGGGTGCTGCCCGCCATGCAAATCTTCTGCCCCCTCCTTCCTCCTTCTGTTCTTCTATTAATCAGAAATGTATCTGCTTCTTCAATTATCCTCAATACACTGTCTATGATTGTTCTTCCTAATCAAACAAACAAACAAACAAACAAACTGCTGGCAACAAAACAACAATGTGAAGATTTTAATCTTTAAAATTTAACTTTACTTTTACAAAATGTTTCTACAGTTTCAGCAAATGTATAGTAGATTTCTAGCTAAAAGAGATTAGCATTCTGCCAAATGATCCAGGAAAGAGGCATGCACAATAATTCTTTCAAATCAGTCTTGATGTCTCTGTTAATACCACATTAACAGGGCAAGTCAAGTGTAAAAGTATAATTAGGCAAGTCAAAAAAGAATTTGAAGACCAACTAGCCAAAGAGTCAAAATGTAACAGCAAATTTTTTTTTAAGTACATCAGAAGCAGGAAGCCTTCAGGAAGACAAGGCCATTGCAGAGAAGCTAAGTGAATTCTTTGCATCAGTCTTCTCTGCAGAGGATGTGAGGAGATTCCCACACCTGAGACTTTCTTTTTAGGTGACAAATCTGTCCCAGATTGAGGTGTCATTAGAGGAGGTTTTCAAACAAATTGATAAACTAAACAGTAATAAGTCACCAGGACCAGATGGTATTCATCCAAAAGTTCTGAAGGAACTCAAATATGAAATTGCACAACTAGTAACTGTGGTATGTAACCTATTATTTATATCAGCTTCTGTACCAGATGACTGGAGGATAGCTAATGTGACACCAATTTTTAAAAAAGAGGCTATCCTGGCAATTACAGACCAGTAAGTCTTACTTCAGTGCCAGGCAAATTAGCTGAAGCTGAAGCAAAGAACAGAATTATCAGACATATATATGAACCCGATTTGTTGGGGAGAGTCAACATGGTTTTTGTAAAGGGAAATCATACCTCACTGATCTATTAGATTTCTTTGAGGGAGTCAACAAACATGGGGACAAGGGTAACCCAGTGGATATAGAGTACTTACACTTTCAGAAAGCCTTTGACAAGGTCTCTCACAAAAGGCTCTTAAGAAAAGTAAGCAGTCATGGGATTAGAGGGGAAAGTCCTCTCATGGATCAGTAACTGGTTAAAAGATAGGAAACAAAGGGTAGGAATAAATGGTCAGTTTTCAGAATGGAGAGAGGTAAATAGTGGTGTCCCCCAGGGGTCTGTACTGGGACCAGTGCTGTTCAACATATTCATAAATGATCTGGGAAAAGGGGTAAACAATGATAAGTACTTTAGAAAGCAAAGATGCCAGATATTTGTGATTCTACCATGCACGCTTCTTTAATTTGCTGGCAAGAATACTGTGGGAGACCATATCAAAAGCTTTGCTAACATCCAGGAATAACATGTCCACTGCTTTCCCCTCATCCACAGAGCCAGTTATCTCATCATAGAAGGATCTGCTGCAAATCCTACCTCAACACGTCAACATGGCACAGCAGTGACCCTGGCTGTTTGACAGTGGTGATAGCGGAGTGCACTCTCCGGCAGGTCTAACCATGCTATCAAGGTGTCGGACTGTCAGTCCAGTGAGGGAGTTGCTTCCTCTGTGGAGGGGCATATAATCCTTCTTTTTGAGGCTGTAAGCTAGCCAAGTTGAGGAGGTAAATGCGCCATTGACAGCCCAGCCAGCGACTGACTGAAAACAATGGCTAAAACAACATGGAAAACCAAGTCTCAGTCCTCGGCACGTCCCTCGATCCCCACTCCGGAGGCAGTGAGGCATTCGAATGATGAGAGGCTGCAAAGAATCTCAGGTGCCAGGTCGTCAAAAGGAAATGGGACAACTCTCTCACTTATAATTGCAGAACAATGATGAGGGAGGAATCGATAAACCATCTCATGGAGGAAAGGCAAAAACAGCCTGTGATGTGCTGGGTGTTTGAGAAACAAGACGAAAGAAGGAGATGGAGGTCAGCTGGAGGGATGGAAGTACAGTAATTTTAGGAAAAGGAGACAGCATGAGGACAGTTGGAGGAGTCGGATTCATCATAAACAAGGAATAGTCTTTGAAAATTCTCTCTCATGCCATTTGAAGTCATCGTGTATCGGGCTGCTTTACCTATGATTGAACCAAAATAGTACCCTCAAAATTATCCAGATCTATGCTCCCACAAGTGCATGCGATGATGATGATACGGAAGGATTCTATCAGGAACTGGAGGTAACCCTTGTTCAGAGTTCCACATATATAATTGTGATGGGAGATTTTAATGCCAAGGCTGGAAGAGGGAGAGAGGGCGAAAAGTTCATAGGAAGGTACGGTCTTGGAGAACGACTAGCTATATTGGCAGAGACAAGGAGATGAGGAGAACGTTCATTGGTAAGGAATGGTAAGGAATGGTGTCCCTAGCCTCTGTTTGTCAGAGGGTGGTGATGGATGACAGGAGAGAGATAACTTGATAATTACCTGTTAGATTCACTCCAACTGGGGCACCTGGCATTGGCCATTGTCAGTAGACAGGATACTGGGCTGGACGGACCTTTGGTCTGACCCAGTACAGCCATTCTTATGTTCTTATGGTAACATCTGGTTCCGAAAGAAGGCCAACAGAAGATGGACCTAGATCGCACCAAACGCGAAGGCAAAAAATGAAATCGATTACTTTCTGATTGATAGACAACGCATCATGCAGGATATTTCAGTAGTGCCATCATTCAATATCAGTAGCGATCATCGCCTACTGAGAGCCAGACTCACGTTCACTGTGAAGGTGGAGAAAGATCTCGTGCACCCACACACACCCCCTGCTGGACCCTATCCCCTGAGCCCTAAACCCACCAAACCTAGCTGAATCCCGCCACGTGAGGGTCACCCCATCCCCATTACCCAGCCCGCTTGCTTATACCCATGACTGTCCCTGCCTCCCGTATGGGTGGTGGACCCTCACCGTTTATGGAGAAAGAGGCACTGTGTATGGCGAACAGAAGGCACCAACCAGTAGCTTTCGACAAGGCAATCCTGAAGGAAAACATTTCTAGGGAAGATTGGAGCCTCCTGGAGGACTGCGACAATGATTATGAGAACTTCAGTAAGAGACTGAAATGGTGTGTGAAATCAGCTGAACATGAAAGACCAAGAAGAGCTAGCGGAAGAATCTCAGAAAATACAAAGACTTTATTGGAGAAGAGGAGGAAAATGAAAAGAAATGGTAGTGACAGGCTTGAGTGCCCCCTTCTCTGCAAACTCATATGAAAGAAGTTGAAGGAAGACTTCGAGAAATTTCGAATTGAAAAGCTCCTAAAGGCTGCTGAAGATCGTAAAAGTCTCAAAAAATGCAAATGGGAACTGGCATTGTACAGGCCATCATTATCAGCTTTGAAGAACAGGGACGGAGAATCAGTAACCAATCGAAATGAGATGGAGACAATCTGCAGGGATTTCTATACCCAGCTGTTTGCATCCTGTATAGCTGTCCCAATGCCATCACTTCAACAAACCGATGAACACATACTCACGGTTCTCATTAGCGAAGTCCGCCATGCAGTTCATCAAATGAAAGAGGGAAAGGCTCCAGGTAAGGATGGTCTGACAGCAGAAGTGCTTAAGGTGGGAGGTCAGGAACTTTGGAAAGCTCTCGCCCAAAGGTTCAGCCGCTACCTGGAAATCCAGAAGATACTATCCAGTTGGAAAGAGTCCAATACCATCTTGTTGCATAAGAAAGGCAATCGAGAAAATCTAAAGAACTATCGCCCGATCTGCCTGCTTTTGCATATCTATAAATTGTTCACTAAAATAATAACAAATCAACTATCGCGAAACCTGGATGAACAGCAACCTAGAGAGCAGGCTGGCTTTTGAAGGAATTATAGCACAATAGACCACCTCTTCACTCTAAACCAACTACTAGAGCATTCAAGGGAATGTAAGTTCCCATTGTGCATTGCCTTCGTGAACTATGAGAAGGCGTTCGACAGCGTAGAGACTAACACCGTTCTTGAAGCTCTTTCAGAACAGGGCATCATTGTGAAATATATCACATTACTAAAGGAAGCAAACTCTGTCTGCAGCACGGACATATCGCTGTTTGATACTCCCCTCCGAATCCCCATCGAGAAAGGTGTGAAACAAGGATACAGTTTCACCAAAATTATTCACAGCCTGTCTTGAATTGGTTTTTCGACGAGCAGACTTGAAAGGTGGGATTAATATCAACGGCGAGTGGCTAAACCATCTCAGGTTCTCAGACGATATAGTGCTGATAGCCGAAAATACAGCCCAGCTTGAGAGAATGCTTAAAGAACTGAAAGCGAAAACTAGTCAAATCGGATTAAAAATGAATTGGTAGAAAATGAAATACAAGAGATCAGATGTTCTGCCAAGAACCCAAATAACTCTTGAAGGAGAGCAGATCCAAGAGGTTGATAAATACGTTTATTTAGGTCAGGAAGTCAACATGCGCCACGATCAGAAAGGCAAACTGTCGTGCAGAAAAAAAGCTGGATGGTGCACATTCAATGACATCAAGGACATCCTCCAAGGAAAGATCAGCAAAACAACTCGTGCAAATCTTTTCAACTCGACCGTGCTTCCAGCAATGTTACATGGCAATGAAACATGGTCGCTGACAAAGATTGAAGAACATCAACTGTCTGTCACATAGAAGGCGATGGAATGAACATTTTTGGGCATTTTGCTCTGTGATCACATCCCCAATGAAATAATTAGGCAGCAGTCTGGAGTGCGAAATGTTGTTGTTGAAAGCAGGCTCAGCAAAATGCGGTGGGCGGGACATGTGGCCCGACTCAGCGACAACAGATGGACCATAGCTATATCCGAGTGGTATCCGCGAGAACAGAAATGGCCATGTGGTCGACCTCCAAAGAGGTGGGATGATTTCCTAACAAGGAGATATGGACAAGCATGGCGAAGGATGGCCAGAGCGAGAGAAGATAGGAAGACGTGTTGTGATCCACTCAGTCTCAACTGATCAAGGACCGATAGTCTACACAGTCTACGCAGAAGGCAATTAGGTTAGTCAGGCATGAGTTGCCCTTGGTGAATCCACGCTGACTGTTCCCGATCACTTTCCTCTCCTTGAAGTGCTTCAAAATTGTTATATATGCACTTACATTCAAATATGAGGTAGAGATGGGTTTGAACCCAAACAAGCTTCACTGGGCGTTATTACTAGAGAAAATTCTCCAGTCTCTACTTTGTATTTCTGGTTTCTATTCTGAATAAGCCAAAATCATTCTACCTGAGATAGACGCTGCGGACCCATAGCATGCATAGTGAAAACTAGGATTTCTAAAATGGTGCCCAGCAGCTCTGAGGTAAATGACAACAGTGAGCATGTGCAAGATTGGTGGCTACAGAGCATGTGCAGTAAAGGGTGACAGAGAGGTCAGTTAGCTGAGCAGTTAGCTGGTCAGAACTCACTCATACCAGTCACAACTCATTTTAAAAGTCAGAGGTGTCAATCAGAATTCTGAGGTAAAGATCAAGACTGACCAATGGTACGAGTGAGGTAACTTTCTAAGAATCGGAAGGTATATAAAGAAAGAGCTACAATGTACCATAAAAGGCCTGCTGCCAACAGCACCTTTGGAGTCAGGAGACTGTGTCTGAGAAAGAGAGAGGTGTGTGGGGAAAGCTAGGGAGCTAGCAAGACAAGCAAAAGAAAAACTGCTGCAGAGAGAGAGAGAAAAGCTGGAGAGGAGCAGAGCTGACTGACCAGGAACTGAACAGCAGCAGCAGTGATTTTTAAAAGAAAACAGCAATGGATTTATAGAATAAGCTTAAAATTATTTTAATTATAGTTTAGTATAAGTATAGGATAGGATAGTATATAGGGTTAGTATGTGTATGCTTGAAATGTGGGTGTGTATTTTCTCTATGTAGACTTTAAAGCAATTTAAGATCCACCATCAGCAATTTGTTGCAAACTGGCCACTTGCAACAAATTGCTTCGCTTAGAATCATTTAAACTATATTGTATATTGTAGTATAAGTGCTCTTTAATTTGCAGTAAGGTATTTGTGTCTCAGGGGGTTTGTGCCTTGCTTAGGATTTTTAGATGATATTGTAGTAGGGATTATTAGTTACTGTAATAAAAAAAATACTTTGTTTTGGAAAGAACACTGCCTGTGTCAATTATTTTATCGGAAGGTTATATCTGTGTCCTTTAGTGTTTTCCTTAGCAACCCCGGGAACTTTTATCTCGGGAAGAACAGACCAAGGGGGCAATAAGCAGGTTATTATAGAGTGCCCCAAAATCAATTTTTTGTGGTAAAAGGGGGAAACTGGGACTTGAAGCCCAACTTTGTGGCTTGGGTTCATCTTTAATATGAAGCAGTTTTGAGGGAAGAAAAAGTAACCAGAGAAATAATTCAAAATCAATTAATTATAATGACTTACATTTAGGTGTGCCTTTCATCTACAAGGAAATGAATGTTTCACAAATTCTCTCTTGTTCACACACACGCAGATATCTGTCTGGCCAGAGAGGGTGAGAATGACTGTAGTCTAATGGTCAGTTTATTCACCTGGGAGACCCAGGTTCCAACCCCTGTTCCACTCAGTATTTAAGTATTTTATACAAACTGGAACAGCTTCAGCAGAGAGACCCACCCCAAAACACCCTATAGCCTGATGGGAGGTGGGAGACTTTGGGTCAAGATTCTGCTCCAAATCAGGCAGCACAGGGAATTGAACCTATGTCTCCCACCTCTCAGGAGTGTGTCCTGGCTATGGTGTGTAAGTGGGCACTACGTCCTTCTTGGTTGTCTTTTCTGCAGGGGAGGCATGCTCTGAGCATGCCTATCAGATCAGACCCTCTAGGTAAGATAGGTGGGAAAATATCTAATTTGAGAATCCTGCTGGGGCTTAGGTTTGAGTGAGGTGCTGAGCAGCTCGGTAGTGTCAGGGTGGAGGTGGCTGTGCAGAAATGTAGGTGCCTAGAGAACTTTACGGGCAGAAACTTATGTGCCTACAAGGTAAGGCAGCAGTTAGGCACCTAAATCCCTTTGTGGATCTAGCTCCCAGATCTCAATGAAATTCCCATTGAAGTTTGATGCTTACTACCATGAATAGTCCCATTGAATTAAATGGGAGTACCAGGATTAGTTATTTGCAGTGTTGTTGGTGCAGTGTTGTCCCACAACATTAGAGAGACAAGGTGGGTGAGGTAATATCTTTTATTGAACCAGCTCCTGCTGGTGAAAGAGACAAGCTTTCGAGCTACACAGAGCTCTTCTTCAGCTCTAGGAAAAGTATTCAGTATCACAGCTAAATGCATGGTGGAACTGAGGGCAAGTCTACACTTAAAACGCTGCATCAGCACAGCTGCCCCAATGCAGCTGCGCGCTGTAGCACTTTAATGAAGACGCTCTAAGGTGACAGGAGACAGCTCTCCATTGGTGTAGTTAATTCACTTCCTTGAGAGGCTGTAGCTATATCAATAGGAGAAGCACTGTCTACATAGGGGTTAGGTTGGCATAACTATGTCACTCAGGAGTGTGGATTTTTCACACCCCTGAGTGATGTAGTTGTACTGATATAGATATTTAGCATAGACCAGAAGTGATTGTTTAGCATAAATAGTTAACACATACTCTAAGAGACCATTCAAGGTGAAGTGGCCTGTTAACATGTCTCTAGTCATAGGACAAAAAAGAGGACTCGTGGGTTACAGACTGTTGTAATAATCATTTTGTGAAATGTTCGGCACTGGCCGATATAGTGTTTTTGTCTTTTATAATATTTCTGTGTGAGTTCACTCGAGAGTGTAGCAATTGTTGGTTTCACCCACATAGTTGTTGTTAGGGCATTTAGTACACTGCATGAGGTACACCACATGTTGTAATAGGCATCTGTAGGATCCATGGATCTTGAAAGTTGTGTTGTGGGGAACGGGTATACATCAACATAGCAGTGGAGCTATGTCAGTAAGTTTTGAATCTGTTGTTCTGGCAGGGTCTGTTGCCACTTTCAGTTGGTGGGTCCTGGTCTGTGGGGAGCTTGCTTCTGATGATGAGCTTGGTGAGGTTGGGTTTTTTTGAAGATGGGGTTTGGGAAAGATTTTTTTTACGATGTGGCCTCCATCGAGTGTGGTTTGTAACTGTTTGATGATACCTCATAGAGGTTCCACTGTGGGGTGGTGACAATTAAGGGAGTGCAGTCAGAGGCCTTTTTTGTTGTTTGTTTACTTTAAAGCAGGTTCTCTTGGGGAGTTTGGGCCCTCTCCATGATGCGATTTACTGCCCTGATGCAGTGTCCTTGTTTGGTGAAAGTGGTTTTAAGTTTTAATGGTTGTATCCCAGACTTTTGCCTCTGTGTTATCTGAGTGCCTGGCTGTAGAAAACAGATTTCTTAGTGTGTTTGGGTTGGTTACAGGGTCTGTGAAGGTAAGTGTGGTGATCTGTTGGTATCTTGTATATAGTTGTCTATAGGGTTCCATTGTTGAAGTTGATTATGGTGTCCAGGAGGTTGATCTTGGTACAGGAGTGTTCTAGAGAGAGTTTGATGGCTGGGTTTTTGAAGTTGTGGGGCAAATCAATGAGGGAGTTTAGGTCATCTGTCCAGAGGATGAAAATATCATCAATAAATCTCAAGTATATCCTTGGTTTGTGGTGCATTTGTCCAGAAATTCTTCTTCAAGGTGGTCCATGAAGATGTTGGCATATTGCAGAGCCATCCTAGTACCCATGGCTGTTCCCAGGATTTGGACAAAGTGTTTGTTGTTGAAAGTAAAAGTGTTATGGGTGAAGATGAAATGGATGAGTTTGGCAGTGTGTTGAGGGGGGGATATCTGACTGTTGCCAATTGCCTTGTAGATATTTAAGGCAGGCAGTGATGCTGTCATTGTGAATAGGGAGGTGACATCCATGATGGTGAAGATGGTGTTCGGAGGGAGGTTATTAATGTAGTGGAGTTTCTGGAGGAAGTCAGTTGTGTCCTGGAGGAAGCTGGCCATTTGTGAGGTTAGTGGTTTGAGAATGGTTTCTGTGAGTCTAGATATTCCTTCAGTAAGAGTGTGATGGCCAGATATAATGGGTCTGCTTGGAGTCCCTTGTTTATACATCTTGGGAAGTATGCAGAAGGTCCCTGGGGTGGAAGTTCACAGGGGATAAGGTTGTAGAATTTCTCTTGGAGATGTTTGAGAAAGGATTTGTTACATCCTTAAATTCCTGGGTGAATTGTAGTGTGGGGTGTGCTTTGAGTTCTTTAGCGTAGGTGGCATCAGAGAGTTGGCCTCCGTCAGTTGGTCTCGTTGACATAGTCATCATGATTGAGAACTATTATGATACCCCCTTTGTCTGCTGGTTTTGTCACCGTCTAGAGGTTGGATTTCAGGGTCTGTATAGCTGTCCTCTTGGCAGTGGGGACATTGTGGTAGATGTGATGTTTGCTAAGGATTTCAGCCAATTTTTTCCCTTAACCAATCAACGTAATTATCAGGAGTGTGGTTAGCTATGACAGTAAGTACTATGCTTGGTAGTAAGTGTTTACACAATTGGGTCTTTACATAGCTACATAGATGGACAGAACCAATATCAATCCATGAATTCCTTCATATCTATCTATCTATCTCCACAAAAACAAAACAAAACAACCCTCTCACCCCGAAAACCAAAAAATTCCCATAGCTTTTAAATTTCATCCCCCAGGCATCCCTGTACTGTATTATTGAAAGCATGAGTCTCCTCTAAGAATTCTTGTGAATATTATTATTATTTCTATTATCGTGGCACCTGGGGCTCCTAAACCAGAATCATCATGTCAACATGACATGCTGAACCTCTTAGCTAGCTCTTAACCAATGCATTCTGACTGATCGAGGGCCCCTGATAACAGCCTGAGTAACAGGCAGTGCCTTAGAGGGGACAGGTTTAGAAGCAGCCTACAGGCAGCCAAACAAAAGAGGAGGGGAAAATGCTGTATTCCTTAGAAAACTAGCCAGCATGGATAGCAATCCTAAACTCAACATGGTATTTATTTAGTGAAGTAGAACCTGGCACTAGCAGCCCCCATCCATTTTAAACATAGAGTTTCAAACCCTGTGAGCAAGCTTCTGCAATGAAATGCATCATATTAAGATTAAGAGAGGGAAACATTCCCCAATATGTGCTGCTAAGAAGAACTAAAAAGCAATGAAACCTACACTGAGGGCCAGTCAATGTCCCACTGCTCCATAGGTGGATCTCCTATCCTTCACATAACCTTCCCTTCTCTTATACCCCTGCATAACACCCAGGCAAAGTCACAACCCCTCCTAGCACTCTGGGGCACAAGACACCACAAAGTGGGCAGAAAGGAGGTGAGATTACACCTCCTTACTACCTAGCAGAGCTGGCTAAGCATTCAGGAGGAATATGTGTCATCCCCTTAAGAGATGTACTGACAGGAGCACTTCCATTACATGCTGAGGAGATCTGAGAGGGATCAGCTTCCCTGCAACAGAGGCCAGTGGCTATAAAGTATAACTGAGCTCTCATTCCATTTCATGTCCTCTGCACTGCAATAAAGCAAAATATCTTTGTCTTTTCATAGGCTATGAGGTGGAAAAATCATTAGACTTGGCCAAATAGGGTTTCTATCTGGAGACAGACAGGCACTCAGGTTACACACACAGACACCTCACATTTGTTTGTACAAAATATGCTGTTGTGTATAGTACTTGTTTATCACACATAAGTGATTGTCAGAACAGGCAAATGTGGGTTTTCCACAAACCACATGCCTTTGTGTAAATTTTGCAGGCAAAACTTAGATGTTTTTGAAAATTTGGCCTCAAAATTATGGATTTGGCTGTCACTATACCTGTTAGATTGTTAGTCTCTGTGAGAATTGTAGTGACTGGCACTATTTGAAGAACTCATTTTAGTCAAGTATCTGCAATTCGTCATTTATTTTTTAGCTTAAAAAAATACTGCATTTCCTGACTTTTAAGGGAACTTCAGCTGGTCTATTATAGCATACATTTGCCTTCTCCTGAAGACAGCCTGATCCCCTTTCAGATGCATCCCCTTTGAGCTTGAAACCAGCAACAAAGGCCTCAAGAGGTTCAGTCAGAGAACTGGATGTGAAATCAATTTACAAATATTTGCAGGAGGCATCTCTGCAAGTATGAGCAATGGCAGCTCCTCTGAGTAGCCAGGGTAGGCAAAACCCACACAATGATGTATTCTCTTTTCCTAATGGAGCGTTGCATAGATAATAATCAAATCACCCTTCCCGGTTTACTATCTCAGCACAGATCAGCCAAGGTCACTTATATTTTCACTTCACTTTGAAAAATGGAGTAAAACATAAACAATACAATTACTGTTAACCAGATCATGCCTTCATCTGCATTTTGTATACTGGTACAACAGTATCTTTAAAATGTCCTTTTCAGCACTAATCAACTTGCATCAAAACATTTAGTAATATAATAATCTTACAATTATGCAGTGGATCTCATCCCAAATTACCCTAAATTACTCTGCAGGCTCAAACAGAAATAAACATAAAAAACGATACACAAACACCACTTAAATCACTGAATAATGCTGGCAACAACCTTATTTGTGATATTAAGAGCAATCAGCTCGTTGGGATGGATACATATGCCAGGAAAGTCAGGGTGTCATGACATTTCCCACCAGTAGATTTCAGTTCTTTGGGTTTTGTCCCAGAATTGACTGTGAAATCCGTAGCAATCATCACATCCTCCACAATGTCTCCACTGCCAATAGGACAGCTATACAGACCCTGAAATCCAACCTCCAGATAGTGACAAAAGTAGTGTTGGATAGGGTTGCCAACTTTCGAATTGCACAAAACCGAACACCCTTGCCCCGCCCCTTCTCAGAGGCCCCACCCCGACTCATTCCATCCTCCCTCCCTCCAATACTCACTCTCCCCCATCCTCACTCACTTTCACTGGGCTGGAGCCGGGGGTTGGGGTACAGGAGAGGGTGAGAATGAGGGCTCCAGCTGGGGGTGCTGGCTCTGGGGTGGGGCCAGAAATGAGGGGTTCGGGGGGGAGTGTGGAAGGGGATGAGGGTTCCAGCTGGGGGTGTGGGCTCTGGGGTGGGGCTGGGGCTGAGGGGTTTGGGATATAGGAGGGGGCTCCCAGCTGGGGCTGAGGGGTTTGGAGCATGGGAGGGGGCTCAGGGCTGGGACAGGGGGTTGGGGTGAGGGTGTGGGATGAGAGCTCCAGCTGGGAGTCTGGGACTGGGGATGAGGGGTTTTGGGTGCAGGAGAGGGCTCAGGGCTCAAATATTAGATACATTCATGAAGAATAGGTCTATCAATGACTATTAGCTGGGATGGGCAAGGATGGGGTCCCTAGGTTCTGTTTGCCAGAAGCTGGGAATGAGAGAAACGGGATGGATCACTTGATGTTTACCTGTTCTGTTAATTCCCTCTGGGGCAACTGGCATTGGTTACTGTCAGAAGACAGGATAGTGGGCAAGATGGACCTTTGGTCTGACCAGTATGGCCATTCTTATATTCTTATGTAGGGCTGGGGCAGGGGTTTGGGGTTTAGGAGTGGGTGAGGGGTGCAGGCTCCGGGCGATGCTTACCTCAGGCTTACCTCAGGCAGCCGGCATGTCTGGCTCCTAGACGGAGGGACCAGGGGGTTCTACATGCTGCCCATGCCCACAGGCGCTGCCCCTCAGCTTGCATTGGCTGCAGTTCCCTGCCAATGAGAGCTGCAGAGCTGGCGCTCGGGGTGGGGGCAGCGCACAACATCCCCATGGCTGCCCCTGCACGTAGGAGCCCGACTTGCTGGCTGCTTCCAGGAGCCGCGCGGACCCTTAGCTCTGCTGTGGGGGCCGACCAGACTTTTAATGGTCCAGTCAGTGTTACTGACTGGAGCCGGCAGGATCACTTTTCGATCGGGTGTTCCGGTTGAAAACCGGATGCCTGGCAGCCCTAGTGTTGGAATTGTTTGGGTTTCTTATAGTCCAGTGGTTTTCAAGCTTTTTTCATTTGTAGACCCCTAAAAAAATTCAAATGGAGGTGTGGATCCCTTTGAAATCTTAGACACTATCTGTGGACCACAGGTTGAGAACCACTCATCTATGGTCATGACAACCTTTTACAGAAACCCTTAGACATAGTCTGCAGACCCCCAGGAGTCCGCAGACCACAGGTTTAAAACCACTGTTATATTCAGTTTATTGTAGAGTTTTGGCCTGATCAGGGCCTGATCCTGTGAGGTGCCAAGCACCAAGAACGTTCACATCACATATGTAATGAGCTTGAGGTTCATTAAACAACAAATAAGTGAATGAAAAGAAACAAAACTTTTAGCGTATCCATGGTGAATTGCTACATAGCTACCCTTTGTTTTCAAACCAGGGCATGTCTTGAACATCCAGGGCATGTCTTAAAATTCCTATATTCATAATACTGTCTCTTATGAGGGAGATTCTCTAAATTATAATTTTTCACAAACATATCTCTGCAACATATACATTTACCCCTCAGGTTTTCCTTTTAAATTCAGCAAGTTGCTGAGGTTTCTCAAAGAAAAGCACTTCAAACATTGCATTCTCTATTGTACATTTTCTTCTGATCAGGAGCCCATGTGTACACTATGCCATGCACCTTATTTGCCATGGCATAGACAAAGTAATTGACTTGGTATATCTTGCTCTTGATGAAAAGCCCTGATGCAAAACAAGGCAGCTTGAAATGGCCTATTCATTTGGATAATTTCCATTATCCTTTCAGAAAGAATTTTCGGTTCTTTTACTCATTCTGTATTTAACTTTTCAGGTGCTTCTGTGCCTGTAAAGCAGATTTTTTTTCTGCTTCATTAAATATTCCCATGGAGATAATAAATTTAATGCCACCACTTCATACTCTTACATATTGCTTTTCTCACATAGATATCAATTGCCTTCAGACAGAGTGGTTACAGATAGGGGAACCGAGGCACAGGATTTAAGCCCAAGGCCACAGTCCGTGGCAGAGCCAGAAATATAGCTCAGGTCTCCTGACTGTTCAACAGTTGACAACTGCCCTCCTTCCTCAGCCTGCTTTGTTTTTTGCCTGCCTTCACCTTTCTCTTCTATTTTCCCCTCTGAGGAAAATAGTCTGGTTTTCTCCACTTCTATCAGTTTCCTTTTTCACTTCCTCCTCTTCAAGCTGCTGTGTTTTTCTACCTACACAGCCTTTTCTGAGGAACTGAGGTCTCTATACTTTTCTCTGGATTTGGGGGAATTTCTCAGAGCTATTTCCAAAATCTCAGACCCTTCGGGGACATGGTAGCAAGTGTAAAAATGACACTGAAATGATTTGAGAGAAATAATGTCCAAGTAGGTAGTCCACAACCCTCATCTCTGGCCCGATTCTCTTAAAGTCTGGGATAGATTGTTTTTCTTTTTCTTTTCAAACAGAGAAACCTAGGAGTTGATGAGAGGGAACTAGGGGTTAGTTGAGAGGAAAATCATAGGCTTTAAAATTCCTATTATAGGCCAGTATGTTGTTCTTTCCCTCTCCCTCCTGTATTTGTCTTCTCTTTCAGGTCAGCCCTGACAGACCACCCTTTTGTGTGGGCAGCTCCAATGAATGAGGGCAAGGAAAACAAACCCAACCCATACTGAACTGGATTTCACTTTTCTTTTATTCCTTTTCATTGTGCTTTCTCCATTTTCTGGCAGTAGGGTCCAGCCAGTTCTGACACAATGTGGCCTTGTGAAACTAAGGGCTGGTCTTCACTACCCGCCCGGATCGGCGGTAGAAAATCGATCTCTCGGGGATCGATTTATCACGTCTCGTTGGGACGCGATAATCGATCCCCGAATCGACGCGCGTACTCCACCAGCCCGGGTAGGAGTAAGCACCGTCGATGGGGGAGCCGCGGCAGTTGATTTGCTGCTGTCCTCACAGCGGGGTAAGTTGGATCAGATACGTTGAATTCAGCTACGCTATTCCTGTAGTTGAATTTGCGTATCTGAAATCGATCCCCTCCCCCCCCCATAGTGTAGACGTAGCCTAATAGGAACAAGGATCTCACAGAAGCATGTGTGCTAGCAAATTAGAAGTCAGAAGTGGTTTATTAACAAAGACTTGGAAGTGCCATTTGGAGGGGTCAGCATTACTTCTGGATCTAGTGAGAACGACAGGATTATTTTTTAAATGACATACCACCATGAGTGCTGTGCTGCATGAGACACCTGACAGTATTAGGGTGGAGGCCAATTATAAACCAATAGAACAACTCCTCTCTCCAACTTTTTCTTTGTTGAAAGATGTGTTTTGTTTTTCCTGCCCTTTTCCTGCTTGCTAATGGCCATCCTGTCTGCAAGACAAATTGATGGTACTGGCTATTTTGCATTGCCTAAAACATAAAGCAGTTGTTTATATTTTGGAACATCTGGGAGAGGTTTTTTTTTGGCTATCTTCTTTTTTCTCAGAAAAGGGAATTCCACAGCAACACCCAGAAAAAAGATTAAATTCAAACTCAAAACTGAAAATATTGTGCTTCGCATAGTCTGTAATAATTTGCTATCCTTTTAGAAGCTTGAAACTAACATTTATGTCCCTATCAGTTGTGTGTTTTTCCACTTGGCAGAGGAGTCTTCTGGAGCACAAGCCAACATGGTTTAGTTTCATTTATGTGCTCGTTTGTGCACTAGCAGCACGGATAATGTCAGCATGGCTCTAAGAACAGTGTTTGTTATTTAACTTGTGTTGGCTGCAAAACAGCAGCACATAAAACATTGTGGATGCTTCATACATTGACTATTTTTTCCCCCGTGAGCAACAAGGTGGCTTGAATTTTTACATTTTTCAAATACCAGGACACTCCACACCAAACTGTAACTGTCCTGAACAGAGATCATGCCTAGAAGTTAGAACCTGCTGGCTCTCTCAGGCACTATTTGTAGGTCTAATCATTTAACTTATTTCTGCCTAAGTTTTTCCATTACAAAATGAAATAATAATGCCTACTCATGAGCAGGTGTTGCTAGAATAAATTAATTTATGTTTGTAAGCATTTTCAGAGCCCTGGGTGAATGGTGCTGTTAAATTGCAATGTTTTATTAAATTGAATGTGCAGTCAATAGGTTACATTTGTTTTGTTTGTAACAGTCCCTGAAAATGCTGACCGAATAACAAGAGATAGCCCTGTTCGGCCTTTCTTCATACCATAGTGTGTTTTATATTTTGCCTTGAGTACAGTTATTGTACATACCTGTGTTGCCATTTATATCAGTCTAGTAAGATGGCCTTGATTGACATACTCAACTTCAAGCCTGTGAATAGTCCCATTGAAGTCAATAGTCCTGAATTTTTGTCCATTCCTGAAACTAAACCTAAAATAGTTGGCGTTAAGAAGGGATTACTTAAAATTTTGTTTTAAATTCTTGTGTGCCTTTATGTTTATGATGTCATTTTATTTTTATTAGTTTTATATACGTGTACATCACAAAACATAGCAAATCTTTAGTGAATTATGGGGAATTAACCACACAAATTAAACAAAACATGCAAAGACGCTATATGTATGTGTTTCTGAGAACCGGGGATTTGTTTGGCAAAATAGGATTGCATGGCTGGAGAACTAAAGAATGTAGTAACTTCACATGTGTCCAATGTTTGTAAGTTCTTTTTCACATTTATTCTTTCCGATGAATGCCTCAATATTTTGGTTTCAATCAGAAGCAGGAGCACCAAAACAGTAACAAGAAAAAGGAACTGCTTAGTATTTTCAGCCAAGTTAAACTGGAAATGTTGAGAAACATAACTTGGTTGATAGTGACTCAGAAAAATTTAAAATAATGATGTAAAAACCTGGCCAAATTTTGATTGGCTGATGTACATCTACAAACAGAAAAACTGTGAACTATATGCAGCCAAAGTGTGCAGAGATTCTCCAGGCCTTTCACACAGGTGAATTCTCAGGTGGTCTTTAGGGGGTCAAGTGATGTAATCAGAACATTTGTGCATGTATGCACCCTAAATCAACGGTGGTTCCTGCATATTCTTGTTCTGTGCATAATTAACTTGGCTGGAGGCTGGGTGTGAGAGCTGTGGGTCTGAACGGGGCCTCTTTTGTATCACTTTTGTGACCAACCAAATTGAGTTTCCAGAATTTGGTCCTTTGAGTTTATCTGAATTTTTTACCCTTTTGATGTTCACTTTAATACTTTTGTCAGAGTCCCTAAATGACTATGTATAGTCCCAAGCACATATTTGTAAGCTTAACAAATAAAAATAATGGAGAGTAATTCTCCTGACCAGAGCAGTGCAAAAAATTCACATTGAACTTTTCAACTGAGCATTGGCTTTGAAGTTTGATGCTTTTGAGAACTTTATCCCATGCCTACAACATCAACAGAGGTAGTTAATACCAACAAATCTCCTCCCAGTCAATTTATCCCTCACAACAGGTAGCATTTCTTCTCCTGCAATAAGCCCTAGTGCTTCCCATCCTTAAGACTCACTGGGTAAGGAAGAGGGTGGAGTAGTTTCTTGGTGGTAAGTGGTATTTGGATTCAGAGGGTGAGACTGACTGCAGAGTCCTTTGTAAGTTTCCATTCAATCTAGAACCCCTAGCAAACCTGAGATATGTAGGTGTTCAGATAGTATGATGATGAGATGATACAGAAGAAAGTTTCATAGAGGCCAATAGCATAGATAGAAAAACATTGATTGGTTCACACCAAATTCTGTGATACAAATTGAAGAGATCAGTTTGCAAACTCAGCCCTTGCAGTTTGGAAAGGGTTTCTTCCACCTACTTCTGAAGCATCAGATACGGTGTATTTTCAGAGATGGGTTACTGGACTGGCTGGATTCCTGGTCTGCTCTCTGTGACGCCAGCAGACCAGGTACTAACTCATGCTACAGACCCAGGCCAATTCCCTTGTGTATTAGGGAAGAGCAAAGTGATTGTTAAATGTTTAAGAGTGTAGTTGGTATTTAAACTTCATGAAAACTAATGGGATGTTACTTGCATTGTTTTCACTTATCTGTATCCTGTTATTATGTAGTAGAAAACATTTACAATGTGTATACCCCTGTAACTAAATAACCCAAAGGAGAAAGAAGCCTTGTAGAATGCAGATGAAGAAATCTGTTAGAAAAGAGCTACGATTGGAGGTCAAAGACTCAAAAGACATTCCTCACTTTGTCATCAAAGGAAAAGCATATGTGGGTAGTGACACTGTCAGCTTGTTTTCTGTGAGAAGAAGCTATAAGTATGGATTCAGAGAAAGATCCTTCATCTCCGGACTGTTTAGACTCTTAAATGGTACCTTCAAAAGACTTTTGGGAAACTGGAAGTTTATTACATCACTGCCACCATTTGGAATTACAAACTGTGACTCATCCATGCATATATTTTCCCTGCTTTAACCTCTCAATAACTCCCACTTCCTTTTCTTAGCTAATAAACCTTTAGTTAGTTTACTATGGAATTGGCTACCAGCTTGTCTTTGGTGTAAGATCTAGAGTAGCAATTGAAATGGGGTAAGTGACTGGTCTCTTGGAACTCGGACCAACCTGATGTGGTGTGATTTTTTATTTAAGTGACCTTTTATCAAAGTCCAGTTTTTCTGGGTGGCAAGATAGACTGGAGAGTCTAAGGGGTCTGTCTGTGACTTCATGGTAAGACTGTTATAATGATCCAGGAGTTCACATTTGTCATTGGCTTGGTGAAGTCTAATTATAGAACAAACCACCGGTTTAGGGTGTCTGTCCTGTTTTCTGACAGTCTGCTCTTAGATAGGCACTCACAGTTGTGAGCCACTCCAGACAGCATGACAATCTCTTATGGCAATACCTATGTTCCTATGACATTGACTTGGATTGCAAGGAGCCAGTGATTGTTAATATGCAATATTATCAACATTGCTAGATCAGGGGATTAGATCCTTCCAGGTGTGATGCTCCCTTCCATCATTTGTTCACATGCCCACTGCCTCTCTTGCGCGCTGTATGACTCAGGGGGCTGCTCCATCTTCTTGGCTGGGCCCTCCGGCCAGCTCATTATGTGTTTTCTCCTTCTGGGGGTATCAAAGTCCTAATGGACAAACTGTCTCAGGCAGTCTTCTGCTCCACTGCCCAATCTGTGGCACTTCCCCAGTGGCTGATGGGGAACCCCGACATGACCTCTAATATGGGTTCCAGCTCAGGGACCCTCTTGTCAGGTCTGCAACACAAACCTTGCTGCCGTTTCCCTGAGCCTTTTCCTACTCTGCCTCTCTCCGTGTCACAGGGTTCAGTCACTCTCCCACTCCAGTCTTTTCTCTTCTTCCACCACCCACACTTCATGCACAGAAATACCTCTCTCTCCTTGAGCACCAAATGGCTTCCCTCCCCTTTTTCCGATTCATCCCCCAAAACTAACTTTTCCCATGAGGCCTTTCAACAAACCACCACACATTGATTATATATTTGAAAGAAAATACTTGCACTGCTTAAAAGCAACAGAGGGTCCCGTGGCACCTTTAAGACTAACAGAAGTATTGGGAGCATAAGCTTTCATGGGTAAGAACCTCACTTCTTCAGATGCAAGTAATGGAAATCTCCATCACTTGCACTGCTTGAAGTTTGAACCTTCTTTCTGTGAGCCTTGTCTGTTTGCACTTTAATCTGCATCAGATATAGCGCAACAAGTTTGTGAGGTAATATCTGTGATTAGACCAACTTCTGTTGATGAGAGAGACAAGATTTTGTGCTTACACAGAGCTCTTCTTCGAGTCTGATAGGCAGTTTCTGTGGAGCAGGCATCTTTTTTTCTACTGTACAATATTGAGTGTGCTGACAGCACTCAACAAATAATAGTTTATATAGAATGCAAATTAACTATTTCACTATTTAAAATAGCAGCCCTGAGTCTGAATTTCCTTGTTCTTTGGTTGGGGGAGGAGAGGGAACCCTTTAACATTATTAAAATATCAGCTGATGTCAGAACAGTCTTTGCATGTCATACTTTGGCAATGGCCTTCTTTTTATTTAAACGTATATGTGAAGGACTGCACATTACGTACATATTAAAGGAATTTAAGATAGGAAGTCTTTAGACTGGAAGTAAGACCTTTTATGTAAGTATTATGTCCAATTCTGATTAGCAAGAAAGTTTAAAATGTTTGTGGAGTTTCTCCAACTAATTTTATAACTAATGTTATCTTGAAAGAGTATAAACAAGACATAAAAAACTAAACAAACCAACTTTTTTTCTTTTTGCTTGTTTATTTATATTTTAAAAAGGAGTTAATGTAAAGTTAGACCTACATTTAATAGCTATCTTCTTAGAATAATAGCATGTACACATTTTTTGAAATTAAATCAATGTTAATGTGATATAACTCACCACTTGATTTTTTGAGATAGTCACAAAAACTAATAAAAGTTCATCATCAAGTATGATTCATATGCAAATTTTCAAGAGCTATGTAATTTCTTGGCACATTATCTTGTACTAAAGCACCCTGCTTGTCTAACCTTGATTTAATTGTGCTCTGTGCATAAGCAATGACCTCACTTAGGTCATGAATCTCTGAATCAATGAAGCAAAAAGTACCACATTTAACCTTGCCATTAATGGCAAAACCTTAAAGGGTACTTGTATTGTGTTCTTTAATGTAACATGATTATTTTTTCTGAGATAACTAGATCTTCTTCCTCTTTAAGAAAGAGAATTTTTAAAAATGAATTGTACATGAAGTAACCAATTAGGCCATTTAAACCCATAAGAGGACTTCATACATTGAATGAAACTGACAGTTCATATGTATTCAATTTCACTGACACAAAGTGAGGATTCGCAATGTCAATTTAACTAGGTAATATTGACTGCAAATTGTGCTGGCATTTCATAGTTTTGTTTGCAAGAAGTTAGTTAATAGGAATTTCATTAAAAACAAAATATAAATGGGCATATAACAGAGCTCAAACTGCTATTATAATTTTTTACAGTGCTTCCAGCAGTGACACTGGAGTGGGATTATTTAGAGATTTAGTGTGTTTACAGAACACTTACAGCTGACAATGGCTAGACAGGCAGACAGCTGGGACTACTGCTACTGACAAATTTAACTGTTAAAAGAAAAAAAATAATGACGTGATACCTTATTATGTAAATAGGGTTACATCTACACTACGAGCTAGGGGTGTGATTCTCTCACTGAGCGAATATGCTAAGAATAGTAATGTATTTGGTAGCACAGGTAGCTGCATCAGCAGCACCATACTAACCACCCCGAGTATAAACCCACCTGCACGGCATGTGTATGTAGCTGGGGCTGCTAGCCCATGCTACCACTGCTCCGGTGCTATTGTTAGTGTGCTAGATCAGATGAGAGCTACATGAGTATATCTATGTAGACATAGCCATAGATAGTCTATGTAGAAACATTCACATAACTGTTATCCCTACTTCCCTTTCCATCTCCTTCCATTTGTTTGTTTCACTCAGATGTTGCACCTATTATTTGTAATACTGTAGCACCTAGGGGCCCTAGTCATAGACTGGGACTAGGACCTAGTCCCAAAACATAGATAATGAGATATTTGGGCAGGGACTATCTCTTACAGTATGTTTCTATAGCACCTAGTTTAAGAGACCAGAGTGAGTGTGTGTGTATGCGTGTGTGTAAAATATATATACACACACACAATCATAGAAATGTAGAGCTGGAAGGGACTTTGAGAAGTCATCAAGTCCAGCCTCCTGTGCTGAAGGAGGACCAAGTTAACCTAGACCTTCCCTGACAGGTGTTCTTAAAAACAGTATAGATAGAAAAACTTCCCAAAACAAAATACTCCACTGCATACACTTCTCCTCTCTTTGCGGCTTCTAAATGCTATTCCCATATAGACACATATAGATACAAAATAAATAATAAGATTTAGGTGATAACTGTCTCAAATCTAGATTTTAAAAAGGTGAGAACTTAATCCTTATCTTTTTAAAAAAAGTGAGATATTTAATCATTAGGCCTGATCTAGCATGTTCTGAAAATCTCAGGCATTATTTCCATGCTTAGGAAATCTTCCCATCCTGGAATTTTGGAAAGCAAATGTGCTAATACATGTCCAGATGCAAAAGGGATTGGAAAGATAAATAGAAGGGGTTGCCATTCCTCCTTATATTTGGGGTGTTTGCACTAATTTACCAGTCCCAAATCTAGGGCTGGTAGTGAAGAGACAGGCTTTTGACTAAACATTCCTGTTTCAAGGTTTCTTTGCCTTTAATTTTTTCCCTTCCCGTATTAAATAATAATAATCAAATGCTAGAAAAACCACTAGAAAAAAATAGGCATTCAGATACTACAGTAATGGGCAGCCATATGAAACCCCAAAATAGTAGCTAAAATTAATTTAAAAAACCCATTACAATTATTATGAACAAAACAGGTGATAAGGTGCTAATTGGTATTGTTGATTTATAACACAAAAAACATATAAAATATACGTAACCCATATTTTATATATATAATCCCTCTGTAGCAAAGCTGTTTGTCATAGTCTGTACTGCAACAATATTACAGTATAAATCTCCCAATTCTAACTCTGTGAGGGGTTCTCCCTATTTTTACTTGCTCATTGTATCTTACTTTCAGGGTATAACTTCACTGCAGGCTTACTTCAGTCTCTTACCCAGGTTTTAGCCAAATCCCCTATACTTGGCCTCACACAAAACCCTTATGCTCAGGCTTAGATGTGCTTTGAACCCAGGCTTGTTTGCCTGGCTGAGGGTACAGGTTAGAGCCAGGGGTGGTTGTAGGGAGGGGTGAGGGTGATGCCAACTGTCAGAGAGAGCGAAACTGCTTCGCTTTCTTTTTTTACTTGGCAGCTCCATTGCTAGCAGGGGGAGGGAGGGGATGTGACAAAGTAGGAATTTTCTGTAACATTTGTTATAGATCCTATGTGTGCCTCAGTTTCCCTCTTACTCTGCCTTGTTACCTAGTGGAGGGAAAAAAGGGTTAAGTCCGCTCTTAGGGGCAGCACAGGGCATGAGGTGAGTGTGGTGCCTTGTTGTCTAGGCTGCAAGGAATAGGATTGTTAAGGAACTGACTGGAACCTGCTGAAAGCAACCCATATCAATGAAGAATCTAAACAAGACAATGGAAAGCCCCATTGATCAGAACATTGACACCTAGCAACCAATGACCCCAAGGAAGGAGGTCCCCCCACCACACCCCAGTAGGGAAGCTGAGCAGAAACTCCAGCTCGAAAACAAAGGACTGTGACAGGATGAGCAGGGGATAAATTGTGGGCTTCTGGAAGAGGCTTGCTGCTCTCTCCTGGGACTGACTAGGGAGGCTGAGATGGAATCCACTGCAGATGGGCTGGTGGTGTGCTCTGGCTTGACTAAAATGGAGCATGCTTTAACCTTTATTTCTCTGTGCTAATCTAAGTACTCCCAGTGTTGTGTTCCAGTTGCCTAACAAATCCTACTCTGATCTGAAAAGGCAGTTCATCACAGCAAATACTGGCTGGAGAGCATTAGTCCCTGAGTGTGTCCAAGTCCTTAATCAGGATTCTAGTTCAGCTAGACTTGCTGAGCAGAACTCAGTGTGAAGCAGGATTGCTGGAGCTCAGAAGCTCAGTCTAGGAGGTGGTGAGGGTGTGTGGCCCACTCTGGAGCAAAAGTAAGACCCCTTGGGGGTCTGACACACTAAAGGGGTTCCTCTGAGAAACTGAAAAAGCTGGAGCATAGCATAGCATAGATCCTGTGGATCTGTGACAGGAGGAAAAATGTTTTCTGCTCTGGCCAGCAAAATGGCCGGGGCTGCTCCTGGTTAGCGCTTAGGTTTCGCTATAAGACAGGGTCAAACCCACCTACTTTGCAATGGGGATGTAGTTAAAGCCCAGGTTATGTAGCTCAGGTTTTGATAACCCTCCAATGCCATCCTATAATTCCCCTGGTCTATTTTTTCCCACCCCTTCTACCTCTACAACTTATTATAAATATGCATATTTATATTGTAAAAATATTCCAAAACAAAACACTCCTCTGCACACTTCTCCCCTTCTATGCACTGGGTGCTTCCTCCCACTTGACACACACCTTTGTGGCATCATACACCTTGCGTGTGCATCCCATGCTAGTGTTCATGAACCTGCCTTTGTGACTGACCAAGGACTACACAATGATCCAGTAGTACCCTTTATGGTTGACTGACACATACATGTGCTCCTTGAAGCAGGCAAACTTTGGGCACATGAGCCATAGCATAGAATCATAGCAATGTAAGGCTGGAAGGGACCTTGAGAAGTCACCTAATTCCCTGCATTGAGGATGGTGTACCTAGACCATCCCTGACAGGTGTTTGTCTAATCTGTTCTTAAACACCTCCAGTGACAGGGATTCCAGCACATCCCCCGGTAACTGGTTCCAGTGCTTAACTATCTGTATAGTTAGAAAGTTTTTCCTAATATCCATCCTCAATCTCCCTTGCTGCAAACTAAGGGCTGGTCTACACTGCGGGGGGTGAGGGGGAGGGTCGATGTAAGATATGCAACTTCAGCTACGGGAATAGAGTAGCTGAAGTCGATGTATCTTATTTCGACTTACCTCGGGTCCTCACGGCGCAGGATCAATGGCTGCGGCTCCCCCGTCGACTCTGCTACCGCCGCTCGCCCTGGTGGAGTTCCGGAGTCGACAGGAGCGCATTCGGGGATCGATATATTGCTTCTAGATGAGACGCAATATATCAGTCCCTGACAGATCAATTACTACCCACTGATTCAGCGGGTAGTCTGGACTTACCTCGAGCTGATTACTTCTTGTCCTTCCCTTGGTGGGCGTGGAGAGCAATTGATCACAGTACTTACATTTTACATATTTGAAGACTTATGTCCCCACTTAGCCTTCTGTTTTGTAGACTAAACATACCCAGTTTTTGACATCTTTCCTCATCAATCCCTTACTTTCAGCGGCCTCCATGACTTCAGCCTGCAGTGGTCAGAAGCTGAAGGGTCCGTCGCTGGAGCCGGAAGCAGTGTGGGACTCCGCAGCTCCCTGCCGCTGATGGATGAGCCTCCCAGTCTCCCTGCTAATGCCTTCAGCATTGGGGAATCGCCCAGCTCCCTGCCATCAGGGACAGCGGGGGACCCCCACAGCTCCCTGCCGCCCGGGGCAGCGAGGGGCCCACCATAGCTCCTGGCGGGCAGTGGCGGGGAACCCCCAGCTCCCTGCCTCCCGGGGCAGCACTGCGGGGGAACCCCTGAACTCCCTGCTGCTGCGGCAGCTCCTGGCCCCCATGGGTGGCGGGGAACCCTGAGCTCTGAGCTCCTGCGGCCAGCCAGGAACACCCACAGCTGCAGGCACAAGGGGTACCTGCAGCCCCCAGTTGCTACAGGCAGCTCCTAATCTCTGCAGCTGCCCCGTTGAAGTAGTGTAGGGATCCGCAGATTCCCATTTTGTCAGGGATATTTTTAGTAAAAGACAGGTCATGACTTCTGTGAATTTTTCTGTTTTGCCTGTGATCTGTCCTTGACCTTTACTAAAAATGTCCATGATAAAATCTTAGCCTTACTCATGGGTCATGTTTTCTAAAGCTTTTATAATTTTTGTTGCTCTCCTCTGGATTTGTTCCAGTTTGTCCACATCTTTCTTAAAATGTGGTGCCCAAAACTGGACAACTACTTCTTTTCACTGAAGGCAAATAAGTCCGTTCCCACTTTTTCCCCAGGCGCATATACCAAAACCTGTCCTTTACTCACAGACTATAAAGATTCTGGCTTTGGAGATTTCTGGCCAGATATCATCCATGGTGGGCAGTGGATAGTAGCATCTTTTCAAAGCCAGGTCTGGGGCTTTGAGTTTACGCAAATGCATAATTTGCCTGATAGCTTCTTTCCCACCACCATGCTGCTTATCCAGGCTATATTGACTTTACAGGTGCTTTGATACCACTGCTCTACAGACAGGGCTGGATTAAGGCATAAGATAACTAAGATAAAGTTTAGGGCCTTGCAATATGAGGGGCTTCGAAAAAAGAAAAAGCTGACTCCATTTCAAATGTTATCAAAATCTGTTGATGAATAAAGGAGATATGGGAAAAAGAATATTCTGTCTAAATATAGACATTTTCATTCAAATATGACAAAAATATACACATCTGGCTACACAAATACCCTTACCCTTCACTAATTGCACTACTCTACAGCCAAAATGCTTCTGAAATAAATGTAGTCAAACTTTACTAATTCTGGGTCACTGAGAACGAAAATGATGCTTAAAATTGTTGGTTGGCTCTAGTTTTCAAGATATGCTATTGGGTCAGTATATACGACCCTTGACTTGGGAATGGCGGAGGATAAGTGAGTTATAAAGGGAAGGGATCTCAATTTAAACCAGAAATGACTAAAATACATCTTTGACTGGATTTATGAATAAATCTATGACTGGGTTTGGACAGTACTTGCCTTTTAGGCAAAACAATGAGTGATGCAATCTGAAGCTGGTATTGCGTCATACATGATATGAATTGCATCATGTTATTCCTAGAAGCCATGGATGATGCAATCATAACGAAGCTTACATCACTCTGCTGAACAAATTACCCTATATCAGCTCTAGAAATCATACAGTGTCGTGCTCTCTTATTTGTCAGTGTTTGATTTTGCAAAGGGACACATTTCTGTTTAGCCAAAGTGAGCAGAGATGCCTCGTACTTGTGTGAACAGTGCAGATAACTTCTGCTATGTTTGTGGTGAAGTGACTTTTGCATCACAAAAGCGCAGTATAGCCACTATGGTTAAGAAGGCCTATCACCTTTATTTTGGCTGCAAAATTGGAGATCAGGACAAGAGGTGGGCCCCACGCATATGCTGCAACACTTGTGCAACAAATCTTCGCCAGTGGTTGAACAGGAAAAGGAAATTTATGCCTTTTGCAGTGCCAATGATTTGGAGAGAGCCAACAGATCATACCAGCAATTATTACTTCTGCATGGTGCCTCCAGTTGGGAAAGGTGTGTCGAAGAAGAAAAAGTGGACTGTGCATTATCCAAACATTCCATCAGCTATACGCCCAGTACCCCATGGAGAAGGACTGCTGGTTCCTGATGCACCAGCATCATTCTCACTTGAGTCAGATGAGGAAGAGGAAGAGGATGAAAGTTCTGGTCCTGAACCATCAATGTCACAGGACCCACATTTTCTCCCATCCTCCTCCTCTGAACCACACCTCATAACACAAGGTGAACTGAATGACCTTGTCAGGGATTTGGAACTACCCAAGAGTAAGGCAGAGCTGTTGGGCTCCAGACTACAGCAGTGGAATCTCCTGGCAGGTGATGTTAGGGTTTCCATGTTCCGTGACCGTCAAAAGGCTCTTGTCCCATTCTTCTTCATGGAAGGTGATCTTGTAGCCTGCAACAACATCGATGGTGTGATGGCAGCCCTCAACATCGTTCACGATCCAGATGAGTGGAGACTGTTCATTTATTCATCGAAGACGAGTCTTAAAGCTGTTTTATTGCATAATGGCAATGTTTTGCCATCAATTCCAGTTGGTCATGCAGTCCATATGAAGGAAACCTATGACAACATGAAACACCTTTTGAGGTGCATAAACTATGACCAACATCAGTGGCAGCTTTGTGGCAATTTGAAAGTTGTTGCTCCCTTGCTTGGTCTGCAGACTGGATACACAAAATACTGCTGTTTTGTCTGCGAATGCGATAGTCGTGCAAGAGATTCCCACTACATCAAGAAAGATTGGCCACTCCGACAGTCATTGGAGCCTGGGAGGAAAAGTGTTCAGCATCCACCACTTGTTGAATCAAGGAAGATTTTATTACTGCCCTTACATATCAAGCTGGGTCTGATGAAGAACTTTGTCAAGGCCATTGACAAAACACAAGCAGCTTTTGAGTACCTCCGTGGAAAATTTCTAAGGTTAAGTGAAGCTAAGATAAAGGAAGGTGTCTTTGTTGGTCCTCAGATTCGTGAACTTCTTCGAGATGATGCATTTGAACATGCTGTGTGGCAAGGAAAAGACGGCATGGAAAGCCTTCCAGTTGGTGGCAATACATTTTCTCGGAAACAACAAGGCAGACAACTACAGGTTGTTGGTGGAAAACCTCCTCAAGGCATACAAAAGCCTTGGTTGCAACATGTCACTAAAGAGACATTTTTTGCACTCTCATCTAGATTTTTTTCCATCGAACTGCGGAGCAGTGAGCGACGAGCATGGCAAGCGATTTCACCAGGACATTGCAACAATGGAGAAACGCTATCAAGGCAAATGGAGCCCATCAATGCTTGCAGACTATTGCTGAACAGTGACAAGAGATGCTCCATTTAATGAATACAAGAGACAAGCCAAGAAGCGCCGAGTAGACACTGAATAGGACTAAACTATGTACATAATAGTTTTTTGCCTTTTGTTTCATAATACATTTTATTTATATAACCCTTTTGCTGATTTTTAAAGTGTTACATAAACAGGACAGGTGAAATATTATCATGTAAAGCAACCATAAACACATGAAAAGACCTAGGTTTACAATTTATGATTAAAACTCTACTATCTACACAATATACATAGACATAAAATGTAAAAACTTAAATATCTTAGAAACAGTAGCCAATCAGTTGTTTTAATTGTCATATTTGAATTCAGCACATCAAAATACATAATAAATAGCACATTTTATCTCTGAAGCAGACGACGTCTCAAAAATTGTAGACCAGTGTTGTTCATTCTTGAGAGGCAGGAGGCCAGCACTGAGAAAAAAAAAACAATAATTGCACTTGTAAAATTAGTATTTCTATGAGTAAGTCTGCTGTCAGTCCCCTAAGGCAGCATTTTGTTGGCCAGTTGCTACTGGTAAAATTCTGACTGTGCTTTCATAACTTATTAAAAAAAAATAATAATCTAACTGCCAATAAAATTGGGCAAAATGTGAGGTCGGGGACGGCAGTGTTGCGAAGCAATCCTGCCAAACTCATACTCATATTGGACTCTTCCTAGGAGTGACGTCATGTACTCTTGGCTGGTAATGGCTGGAAGGCCACCATCTTTTGTTTATGGTCCAACACGCTCAGTTGTATAGTGCATTCGCTCCTGTTTTTCTTTGTTTTCTTAAGTTTTAGTGTGTTCTTTCTTCTTTTGATCTGTACATACATACAATTGTGTATTTTAGTGCGCACGCCGCTTTCTGCTTCATGCACTATCCGTGCTTCAAATGACTGAGTTTGCAGGTGATCGTCTTATGGACTTGGGTTGAGTGGATCTTGAGGAGTGAAGGAAGATATACATATATATCAAAATATTCTGAGTAATTGGTGAGCAAGTTATTTCAAACTATGTGCATATATGATTTATAGGCTATTAAAGCCTATAATATTCATTATAATTTGCTTGAATATAGGCTAGTTTTCTCACTTTCTCAATGCCTGTTTAGAGATTGCCAGTCTTTTTTCTGGTAAATTCTTTCTTTCTCTTTCATGAGGTGTTTACTCAAGATTAATTAGTGGTCTTGCGGGAGACAAAGGATAGAAAGTGAATGGGAAGAGAGATGTCTGCCTAGAAAATGCTGCAAGAAAAGTTATCTGTCCCAAGCATTTTGTGCATTGAAAGTGACAAACTCCATTGCTTGTCATTTGAGGACATCATCAATGACTTTGCTCTTCAAAAAATCATGAAAGAAAATGTTTTACATTTCAGTATTAAAATTTATGTGATGTGCAAACAGACATATTGCAGGTTGTACTGCTTCCATGAAGAAAGCTGGTCTGTGTAACTGTAGCTGGGTTTGTGTTGCTGTACATATAAAGTTTTCATATCTACTAATTATGAAATCATAGATGAAAATATGTTAATTTGAAACTATTTTATAATGCAAACAGGCATATTGCAAGACATGTTTTAGTTAGATTATTATTCTATTTTTACAACTTGGCCTTTTGTGTATATGCAAATATAAAGCTTTCATGTTTATATATTCAATGTCCTTTCTGTGAAAATAATAAATTATTTTTTTATGGTATGAGGCCTCTTACACTTGACATAGCTTAGGGCCTCACAATATCATAATCTGGCCCTGAAGTTCCTTGCATACTGGATTATGTATGCCAGTGGAATTTTCCTTCATGGTAAGCACACAGATTTCACTGTGGGTTCTACTTCCAGGCACAGCTTTCCTTCCAGGCACTTGGTGCCTTTGAAAACATCCCCATATGCTTTTAAGATGGTCTCCATTGTCCATGGGTCTCCCCCTTGTGCTTCTTATACTGCACCTATAATATTCTGGCCCTGTACCCTGATGAAATCCATGGCTTGTATAGCTGTATTCCCCAAGAGGGGGTCTGTGCCACCTGCTCTCTTTTGCTGTGGTCTCACAGCATGTACTTCTGGGGATGTTCTGCCTCCTCTGACTTTCATCCTCTTTCTCCAGGCTCCTGCTGTACACCCCATGTCTAAGCATTAATCTAATGTGAGATTGCCTTTCCAGAGCAGCTGCTCCCTCAGGTGGTGATCCCAAGTGTGGCAGACTAGCCTGTCCTGATTTAGGGAGTCTGTCAAGTCCGCAATGTGTGTAAGGCAGTAACACAGGGGTTTATTCCCTCCCCTTCAGATTGATCTCTAGAGAACAACCTGTGTTGCACCACACTTTCACTCTGCTTTGGGTAGGTACCCAGACTCCTGTGATGTGAGGCTAGAGGCAGCGGTGAGCTTCAGAGTGTTGCAGATCTCTCTGCCTTTTCCCCCAATGAGGTAAAATAAAGAGTTTTACCCACTTGCTGTTGTTGCCCTCCTGGATGGCCATGTCTGTGTATAGCTCGAACTTCTTCTTCCCCTGAGTCCATCGCCGGGCTAGGTTTGTCTCCCCCATATACTCCTGGGGGAATTCTGCGCCAAAAAAGTAAAAATTCTGCACACGATAGTCTAAAATTCTGCCAAATTCTGCATTTGTTTGGTCGAAATAATGCAATATAATCCAGCTAGTTTAAATATTTTGGCAATTTATTTAAACTACAATACAATGGATGGAGAATGGAAGTGGGGAGCATTGGAAGAAATCACCAAACCCCCTCTAATAGTAATGTAACTAGTATTGACCCTTTACTTCTAATTATTAGTCAACAAATATTAGTCAGCCATATGCTCAGTGTTATATCATAGGCAACTGAAAAGCAAAGGAGGGCTGGGGATGCAAACTCACAATTTGTACTGGCTACTGACCATCTCCAAAAAGGTTAGTGGCAAACAGTTAATGGAGCACATTTTGATAGGAAAATTTTTCAGTCCAAAAATGTAGACCAGTTCTAATCACTAAAGAACCATAAGCATTTATAAGGCCATACCATCCTTTACAATAAGGCTTCTTTATACCACTCTGGCAATGTAATGGAGCCTTAACATTTTTACACCTGTTTTATACTCCTGGGGAAATTCACTAAGAACAATGGGAACAATTCACTAAGCAGGCAGGCTGCTACATTCTCCTCTGCCTGAGGGAACAAAGCCTGCCCCAAGCCTACCTCTTCAGAAATACCTCAAAGCCTTGTCCCTCCACGCTGAGCATGCTGCAATAGTGAGCGAGAGAGACAGAGTGTTTCTCTCTCTCTCACACACACACATGACTATCCAGGCCTCCCTCCCCCAGGCAGTGATTTATGTCTCTGCTCTGGGAGCCCAAACTGACCTGTCTGCACTGCCAGGGAGTTGATGCATGACTGCTTTCCTTTGCTTCCCCAGCAGAAGTCATTTTTCTGCGGGTAGTCAAAGAAATCTGTGGGGGCCATGAATTCTGCACACATGTAGTGAGGCAGAATTCCCCTAGGAGTACTCATATCAAGGGCTTTGGGTTGGCTTCAGACCAAGTTAGTGACTCACGCTGCCAGCTGCTGCACTTCAGAAAATTCACTCCTCAGATGCTGCCACCATTTTTCATTCTCAAAGAGCAATGCTGAATGCAGGTTAAGTTGACTAAGTGGAACTTTATTAAATCCTGTGGACTGCTCTGTCCATGGGGCTTAGTTGCTTCTGTCATAACTTCACCCATTCTCCTGCTGCCTCATCAATGACAGCCCATTCAGGGAAGATGGGCCCTCTCATTCCAGTTCCACTGATCATGATATAATCAAGTATTGTACTTCACACTTGTGGTCCCAGCACAATTTGGGAACCTCATTCTCTCAAAACCAGCTGTTACTTTTGGCACATTAGTTATGTCCGTCACCTGTGGGTAACTCACAGTAGTAATCACCTCATGAATCTCCACCACCGCAGTACCAACAGTTGACTTGCCAACATCAAACTGGCTAGCCACAGACCTGTAGCAGTCTGGGGTAGCCACCTTCCAGCTGGCAATAGCAGCCCACTTCTGGAGTGGTATGGCCTCAACTCATTTGCATGTCCTGGTGCTGGAGGGTCAGGTCAAGCTCTTCATAAAGGGGCCTTTCTCCTGCAGAAATTCTGAAGCTACTACTAATCATCTCAGGTCTGCATGGTGATGCAACCCCAGCATTCTGTGCTAGTTGTCCTGCCCCAGAAGCACCAGCATACATATGAGGAATCCACAGTGACTGTAGTAAGTGAAAGCTGTCTCCACTCTGCCATGTCAGTATCCATTCTGCATGATCTCCTTACCAAGAGCCACCACCGCTTTGTAAGGGACAAAAACCATTGCTGAAATGTCCTCCACCATGCCTCTCAATCTGCTGCAACATCAACACAGTCAAAAGCAGAAACAGTTCATCCATCACTGCTTGATCCATGCTTTGGCACCTGCCGGAATGGACAGAAGTGAGTGGCATGCAGAGCCTGAAGTGGCTTGATTAAATGTACTGTAGGACTAAAAAGACTTTCACACTGGGGCTTGGGAAGGACAGATATGTTCTGCCACAATACACCACAAAACAAGTCCTAGAGTGACTCCAGTTAATGATGGGCTAAGAAACATGGGATACACTCTCTGAAATCCAACACCTAACCTGGGCTATTGCCATGCTAGTGTGGATGCCGCTAAATGGGTATGAGTTGCTGCAGCTCTGCAGTGTGGATGCCCTCCTACAGGTCTGGCAAGCCTGGGAGCCCATTTCCAAGTGTCTTGACATGGGTAAACTCTGCAGTAAAGACATACCCTCAATGCCATTTTCTTCCACTGATTTTGTCTTTAATAAGTTCAGACAATATTTGAAGCACAAGAAGGTAGTGAATAAATCCCTCGTACTATTTTTTTCAGTTAGAATAAGACATATAAGGGTGTGTATTACACACCACTTTTTGGGTGATTACAGCATTTGGTCTCTTCTATGGACTCAGCAACCTACATGGGGGGTGGGATGACAGCTCAGAGCAACACATTCCCTATCATGTTAAGAAAATGCATGGTTTCTGATGCAGTTACAACTTATGGAGCTGAAAAACTGCTAGGTGGCAGGATAATATTAGAAGTTCTTTCCTCCCTATTATTATAGAATATAAGCTATTACAAAGAGTTCTTTGTAACTATAATATATAAAAAAATCCCTCTATTCCATTTTATCACTTCAGAAGAGTGGAAACGAGTAGATTTTTCTCTTTACAAATGGAGAAAGGCTATTTTGATGGTTTTATTGAGTTATAGAGGTCATGCTGGCATTTTGAAGAGCTTCTTCAGACGTTTCCAAAAATTTAATGATGTTGTTTTCAGCTAGAGACTATAATATATATTCTTCAATTCTTTCAGCTTAAAAATAGGCTGTCATTAGTGCTTTCAAAATGAAATCATAGATACAACATTTGTTTTCCTGTGGGATCTCCTGAAAATACGCAATTGGAGCGCTTTTCTGTTTTTACAACTTTATCTGCAGTGCAATTAAAAAAAGAGCTTGCTGTCATTCAACTTGCATCTTGTAAATGTCTAGCTTTATGATCATTTTAAAGACTTTGTAGCTTTGTTGCAATTGTCACTAATTAGCTGCATCAGTACAACAGAGATGGTGCATGGTGACATTGAGTTGTGTACAGTATTGGACAATTGTGTTGGATAGGTGGAAACATTAAATTCAGAGGAAGTGATAGTTTAATGAGATGAGTTCATAAGTGAAACTTTTGAAATTGCTTAAAGCCGCATTAAAAATTACACATAGCCCCGGAATCTTAAAATGTCAGTTTCCTGAAAAGAAGTCTCTCTTTTTTGGTAACAGAAACTCTTTATTTCTTATTTGTATTACTGTAGCACTTAGGAGCCCTAGTCATACTATTCCATGGAAGCCATCCCGTAGGAGAGGTAGAATTTTATTGCTATACAGTCCTGGAGCCTTAAGTAATGCTGGGTATGCAGATACAGATAAAATATGAAACAGTGACTTACCCTACAGTAACTATGGTTCTTCAGGATGTGTTATTTACATATACACTCCACTGTTGATGCACATGGATCCCATCCACGCAAGTTCAGATTCTTTTGGCCAGCAGTGTCTGTTGGGGCCATGCCTCGCATCTCTCACTTGAGGGTATAAAGGGCAGGGCACTTCAGTTCTTTTCCCAGTACAGAATAGCAAAGGATGGTTATGGTTATGGTTATGGTAGGTTATGGAATATATGTGGAAAACACATCTCAAAGAATCACACTTTATATACGGTAACTAACCCTTTCTTCTTCTTCTTCTTCTTCTTCTTCAAGTGCTTGCCCCATCCATATTTCACTGTTGGTGACTCACAAGCAGTGACCTAGATCACAGGAGGTGGGTTCTGAGAGTCTATCTGAACAATAATTGCAAGAAAGCTCTGACAAAGTAAGCATCAGATCTTGATGCTTCTATTATGAAGTAATATTGGGTAAATGTAAGTATCAAGCCCTAAATTGCTTTTCTACAAATGTCTAGTATTAGAAAAACTTCTTAATGTAGCTGCAGAAGTGGCTTGAGCCCTGGGCTGTAACTCTCAAAGGTGCATCTATGTTAGCTACTTCATAGCACAATCCAATTAGACTGTCTCTGAATTGATATCACCTGACCTCTCACCCTATCTGCATAAGCTACGAATAGCCTAGAGGACACTCTAAAGTCCTGTGTGTAAGAAAGAGTAATGCCCTAAGCACATCTAATATGTGAAGCTTAGCTTCCTCCTTGTTGGAATGTGGCTTGGTAAAGAAAACAGACAGGTGTATAACTTGAGTCAGGTATAAGCCAGATGCCACCTTTGGCAAGAACTTTAGTTGAGGTTTTGTAGTCACCCTATCTTTGTGAAAGATAGTGTATGGCGGTCCCATCATGGGTGCTAGTATCTCCCCACGCTTGAAATCCCGCTGATGGGGAGGCTCCAGGTTGGAAGATATACCTGCATATGGCCCTTCAGGAATCTAGCTATTGTGGGGAGTTAAAATGTTAAGTAATCCTGACTAGGTGGATGGCAAGAAGAAATATTTGCCAGGTGGAGTTTATAGACAGTCCTGAATTCTTTAAGGAAAAGAACTAGTCCAACTAGCTGACGGAGCTAATTGATGTTGCTGTGTCAGAAGGGTAATTCTCTTCCACTCGAAGGTAAATAGTCTTGTAGAGTCTTTTCTAGTATGTATTAGAATGTTCTGCACTGCCGTAGAACAGTTCCTGGCTACTGTTTTTAACCAGCCATGAGGCGCAAGGAAGATGGAGCCTTCCTGCACCTTTTTCTAAAATATCAGATCTGGTTAAAGAGATAATCAGATTGGAGGTCAGAGAGATTCATGGGGTCTGAAAACCTGCCATGGCCATCCCTGAGCCAGTGTGATCATGTGTCTGAGTTTGAGTCCTGCCTTGGTTATGCCTGAGGTCAAAATTGTTTTCATTTGGATGCAGAAGCAACTCCTAGTGACCTCAGTGTCCCCTGAGAGCCCTTTAGCGTATGTAAGACTCTGTCCTTATATTAAACAATTGGCAGCCCTCAAACAGTGGATCCTCTATTGTTACTCGTATTTCTTTAGGGACACGAGAAGATTGAAGCCAAAAAGATCTTCTCATGTTAATCAAAGATGCCATGGATTGTATTTGCAGCATCAATAGCCGCTTGAAGGGATGGGCACACTATGAGCTGTCCCTCCAGTACCAAAGACTTAAATTCCTCTCTGAAGAATTTTGTCAACAACTTTAGAGATGGCATCTGAATTCAAGTAATCGTATTTTCCAATGAGACCTGATAACTCGTGATCCTCACTTGTCAGCTTGATGTTGAATAATTTTATGACCAAATTTATTGAGTTTTTTGGTTCTTTGTTTCAGGGTAGAGATTTCTGTTGCCCATATCTGGTTCTCTCATTAGTGAATGCAACCACTCAGGTGCAGGGTAGGTTTAAAATTGTTCAGAAACTTGGGAAAGCATTTAGTAGCGGTGATCTGCTCTCTTTGACGTGTTAGCTAGGGAAGCAGGTGTTTGCCAGAATAACTCGGCAGTCTCCAACAGTCACTCATTGATGGCATTGCCAGGCACCCAAGCACAGAGGTGTTTCAGAGATCCAGGAGCCTGCACAATTTCTCCTGGGACAATCTACAGTAGAGATTCCAGTGAATTTGTCATCCTATTCAGCAAGTCCTGGAACATTTTGAAATCACTGGGCTGTGAGGTGGCTGTTGCAGGTATCAGTCTCATCAGGAGATGATGAGATGGATGCTTGGATAGGCTAATCTTCCACTTGCAGCTTCTCATCAGAACTCTGTAATTGCTGTTCAATTAATAAGTAATGGAGCTTGAGCTGCCTGAAATACTCCCTTATGTCATGGTAGGGAGAGAGATCTAGCCCTGGACTAGGCTTCTGAAACTGGCTCCCTGGCCAGTTCCATTGTGCCCAATAAGGCTAAGGGTGCTGGCAGGAGTATGGAGCAGGGTTCCTGTTAGAACTCCTCTGTTTGGAATAATAATAGTGAGCCCTAGACTCCCTCTCTGAGGCATATGTACCAGAAAACCTAGATCCCAGGGAATACACTAATGACACCTCCCTGTTACTGTCTGACCTGGAGGAGGAAAAGGACTATCCTCTCATGGGGTGGAGCAGTTCTATCTGGAGTGCAAGGTCAGTCCTCAGAAAGCATTCTAACTGGCAATGTCAATGTGTTTGGTACCAAACTAGGTGCCACAGTCCATACCAAGGGAGGTATCTTAACCATGGAGAACAGTGGTGACTCTAGTACTGAAGAGACGTTGAAGTCTCATGACGCCATATAGGATCTTGGGACTGAGTCAGCTGGCACTGTGAATAAATGAATCAAAGGCATCGGTACCAGAAGATGACATTGGTACTGGAGGCCTCGGGACTGAAGTAATTTCTGACACTATGGAGAGGCTGCTACCAAGACATGGCAATTGACTACTCAGTGGGTTCCAGAGGGACCCTTCTTGGGCTTTGAATTACCCTTCTCAGAGGCAAATCTATGGGATTTTTTACTTAGGACTAGGCACCAGTGAAGCAGATCTAGGTCTCTTCCCCTTAGACGCTGAGTGCTCCTTTCTCCCCCTGGCTCCAGAGATTTTACCACACATGAAGGATGAACCCTTAGGGTGTGTCTAGGCTGCAATTAAACACCCATGGCTGGCCCATGCCAGCTGATTCAGGCTCGCAGGGCTCGGGCTAAGGGGCTGCTTAATTGCAAAGTAGACATTTGCGATCAAGCTGCAGCCTGAGTTCTGGGACCCTTCTTCCACACAGTGTCTTAAAGTCCGGGCTCAAGCCTGAACATCTACACAATTAAACAGCCCTTTAGCCTGAGCTAGCAGGCATGGGGCAGCCATGGGTTTTTAACTGCAGTGTACCCTTCAAAATGCTTGTTTCAGAGTTGAGAGCTGAAGAACTGACATGAGTACTCTTTGAAGAGGTCTTCTCAGGGTTTTTAAGTCCCAGACACTCCAGGATCTGAAGAGGAGGACATTGATCCCTCCAGCAAAAACCACTTCAGGAGTGATTTTCTATTTAGAGTTCTCTTCAAAAGCAATTTGCAAATGACACATCTTTCTGGCAGGCACCTCTCACCAAGCCATAAAATACATCTCATATACTCATTATTAAGGGGAATTACTGCTTCACATGAGGGCAGTTTTTAAAGCCTGAAGATTTGTGTTCAGTCATGATGACTGGATCTGGTATTGGGAAATTCACAGTAAAGGAAAAACTTTCTTCCTTTTAAAAGAAGATAGGAGACATTAACAAGATAACTGAAAGCTAATCTAAATGACTTACTGCTAAGTACCTAACTATTTGCCACTATTTACACAACAATGAATAGGCTGCACAGTGAACAAGAAGTGTGGACAATGCAAGTTCTAACTAAGGAATATTTGGGGCTGAGACACGTTTATATCTGGAGGTGGGAAGCACAAGGACACTCCTGGCACAGGCAGACTGCTGGCCAAAAGAATCCGAACTTGAGCGTATGGAGAACACAGGCACCAGCAGTGAAGTAAATATGAACAAGCATTCAAAGAACTTATTTATTATTTCAATCAATAAGTTTGCTGTAGAACTGTAGTTCCTACTGTATTTAGCTCTTTCAGCTACCATTAGCAATAGCATGTATACCTCAAATCCAGTTATAATGTTATTATGCACGTTGAGATCCTCTGATGAAAAACATGATAGATGAGTCAGGTTATTATTTACTAACAACATTTAATCTCACTATGAGAAACAAAAAAGTAATATATGGGCCCAGCCATCTCTTCTTGTGAAGAAAAGGGGGGCAGAGGGATAGGGTATCTCTAGGAAGTTTTACTTGTGGAGTTTCTTATCAAGGATTCCCTCAAGGCGATGGGGTTTTAGAACCTATGGGAGTGAGGCCTTCCAAACCCTTGGATCAGGGCCGGCTCCAGGCACCAGCTCAGCAAGCAGGTGCTTGGGGTGGCCAAGGGGAAGGGGTGGCACCTCGGGCTCTTTGGCGGCAATTTGGCGGCGGGTCTCTTGGTCCCTCTCAGAGGGAAGTACTTGTTGCCGAATTGCCGCCGAAGAAGAAAGCGGCACGGTGGAGCTGCCGCTGATCACGATCGTGGCTTTCCCCCCACCCCCACCCCGCTGCTTTGGGCAGCAAAAAACCTGGAGCTGGCCCTGCCTTGGATCTTGGGAAATTGCATAGCCCTCTACCATGAAAGGTTGCTTGACTGGCTTTTATCTCCATTCTCCCTTAGGATCATGGTTTCTTTAAGAACCATCCTTCCATTAGATGTGTTTCCCTTTGTCTCCTCAGTGGCAGGATCCAGGGAGGTTGGAATATCCATAGGGAAACTGGAGGTCTATCATGCACTGCTCCATTCCCTCCTACACCTGCACTGCTCCCACCCCACAACATACAGACAGGTCATATGGAGATCTGCCTGTAGAGGAAGGGTTGCTCTGTTTCCTCATGTTCCTAGAAACAAAATCCAATTCCCATTTCCTGGGCCTCCAAATCTCCTCTGCCAAACCCAACATCAAATGAATGGCACAGACAAACTTTGAAGTTGTTCAGCACCTCAGGTTTGTTTGTTTTTGCTTCATTTACTCACCAGAATACAATAAACATTTATATCAGTAAGAGTCCCAAACTTTGTTAGCCTGACAAAAATTCTGAGTGCTGAATCCCTGCATCCTGGATTCTGTTGTGGGCCTACAGATTTGCCCTAATTCTGTTTTTTATTGGCCTCTGGATAGTTCTGTATTTTTGTTTATTCTTTTTGATTTATTGTAGCCATAAAAAGGCACCCAGCCTAAATTAATGGGTGCTCTTTGCAACTAATTAAAAACATAGTAAATAAAAATGAAACCAGGAGCAACCCACACCATAGAATTCAAGAGCCCAAACAAATTTCCCACATATAAAAGTCTCCATCCCACATACAGGAGCTCACTCATACACCCTCCCCACCATAATCCAAGTAAATAGATTAGATTTGCAGCATAACATGAAGACCAACAAATTCAGGATTTTTCAGACCAAAGGGAGGAGAAAGTGGTTCCAAAGTTGCGAATGCCCTTCTAGAAGCCCCACCATTCCTGTCTCTTTCAAATCAGTGGGACTGCAGCTTGAGCACTTCTGCTGATTGTACCTGAAGCCATGTGGCTCAAGGAGAGAAGTGTTCTCAGGGAGGCAGGTTCCCAGTCCTCCTGAAGAATAATTACAAAACCCAGTACCCTATTAATTCACAGGCAGCAGCTGGGCAATGGACTGTCATTTCTTGGAGTTGGAATTCTTCTGCAGATGCAGTTTTTAATTCTGGAAGGACACAAATCTCAGAAATCGGGGTTCCAGGGTTGATATCACTATTTTTTCTGTTACCTATAAACCTAGGCAAAGCTGTAGGGATTGATTCAGCTCTGGTTTATCTTGGCTTCCATTAGTATAGCTCAGGGCACAGGGTCCCACCAGAAATGGAAATTTCACCTAGAGGAGGGTTGCAGAAGTTACCTGCAACTTCTGATTTTCCGGGGGGCCTGCAGTTGACCTATACATATCCCAAAAAGTGGACAGCATTGGCAGGTGAAATGATAGGGCCACGGCTCCTAAGAGATAATCTGATTCAGTGCATCTCCACCTACAGACCCTCCAGGAAAGCATAAGTTTTGCAAATACCATCTATCATAGTGCATCTCAGGCTTGGTCTACACTACCCGCCCCAATTCGAACTAAGGTACGCAACTTCAGCTACGTGAATAACGTAGCTGAAGTCGAAGTACCTTAGTTCGAACTTACCTTGGTCCACACGCGGCAGGCAGGCTCCCCCGTCGACTCCGCGGTACTCCTCTCGCCGAGCTGGAGTACCGCAGTCGACGGCAAGCACTTCCGGGTTCGACTTATCGCGTCCAGACTAGACGCGATAAGTCGAACCCAGAACTTCGATTTCCAGCCGTCGAACTAGCTGGTAAGTGTAGCCAAGGCCTCAGTTCTGGGAAACTGAGATTTGTCCTTTTCTGTTGGACTCCAATAAACATGGGATTATATTTGCTTTAAGTATTGTTTTAAATTCTACTGTATTTTAGTATCTAAATCTGTTTGTTTTCTAACCAGAAACAAAACACAACAGAAATTCTTCAGTAAAGGCTCCAAAATCTTAATTCTCTCTCTTCCCTTTCCTCTTCATCACTCCTCTCTATTGCTAGAACCAAATTCTGTTCTTAGTTATACAGATAAATATCTGGAGCAATTTCCATAGCAGTGAATGCAGTTACCCTTCTGTAAATTCAAGAGTAAATGCTGCAGAATTTGGCCTGTTCGCCAAAAACAATTCTTAATGTTAAATAACTGATTCCTAGGGTGGTTTGTGCTTTTAGTTGGCCTCAGATTAATTCAAAAGTGGCTCCCAGTTCTCCCAAAGAATAAAAATAAAATCACTCTCTCTAATCCCGGGCAACTAGAGGTTGGAATTTTATTCAATGGGTGGAATGTTTTGTTGCCACAAGTTGTGGTCTCCATAAGCAATTTCTGGACAGTGTCCATGTGGAGACAGCTGAGGTAGCTGTCCCAGTACACAGAACTGCTGACACACCACTGGTGGAGGAGGAGATGGCTCAGGGTGGATACTGGCAGCTGGTTACTTCTGGCAGCAGGCAGTGCTCCACCCCTGCTCCGAACCCTCCTGCCGTGGTAATAGGTAAGGGTTATGCTCTTCTTGATACCGGAGAGAAGGAGTCACCCCCTACAGTAAAGGAGGAGAAGCCTCGTACCCCTAAGGCTGGGAGGTCTGCTGCCACCACTGCGAATAGGAAACGTAGGGTAGTGGTGGTGGGAGACTCTCTGCTGAGGGGGACGGAGGCGCCCATCTGTCGCCCTGACATTTCATCTCGGGAGGTATGCTGCCTGCCGGGGGCTCATATCCGAAATGTTACGGAGGCATTGTTGAGGATTATCCAGCCCTCTGACTACTACTCCATGCTACTCATCCATGTGGGCACAAATGATACTGCGAGGTGTGACACTGAGTGGATCAAGAGTGACTACAGGGCTCTGGGAGTACGGATGAAAGAGTTTGGAGCACAGGTGGTATTCTCTTCGATTTTTCCTGTCCAAGATAGGGGCCCAAGCAGAGACAGATGCATCATGGAGGTGAATGCCTGGCTGCAAAGATGGTGTCGCCAGGAGGGCTTTGGCTTCCTCGACCATGGGATGCTATTCGAGGAAGGACTGCTAGGCAGAGATGGTGTTCACCTTTCGAGGAGGGGAAAGACCCTATTTGGACACAGACTGGCAAACCTGTTGAGGAGGGCTTTAAACTAGGTTCGACAGGGACAGGTGAGCAAAGCCCACAGGTAAGTGGGGAACATGGATACCTGGGAGATGGGTCGGAAACAAGAGGGAGTGTGGGCTATAATGGCAGAGAGAAAGGAGGGTCAGGGCAAAACTGGGAGGCAAGATCAAACCAGTATCTTAGATGCCTATATACAAATGCGAGAAGTATGGGTAATAAGCAGGAAGAACTGGAAGTGCTAATAAATAAATACAACTATGATATTGTTGGCATCACTGAAACTTGGTGGGATAATACACGATTGGAATGTTGGTGTGGATGGGTACAGCTTGCTCAGGAAGGATAGACAGGGGAAAAAGGGAGGAGGTGTTGCCTTATATATTAAAAATGTACACACTTGGACTGAGGTAGAGATGAACATAGGAGACGGAAGTGTTGAGAGTCTCTGGGTTAGGCTAAAAGGGGTAAAAAACAAGGGTGATGTCATGCTAGGAGTCTACTACAGGCCACCTAACCAGGTGGAAGAGGTGGATGAGGCTTTTTTTAAACAACTAACAAAATCATCCAAAGCCCAAGATTTGGTGGTGATGGGGGACTTCAACTATCCAAATATATGTTGGGAAAATAACACAGCGGGGCACAGACTATCCAATAAATTCTTGGACTGCATTGCAGACAACTTTTTATTTCAGAAGGTTGAAAAAGCTACTGGGGGGAAGCTATTCTAGACTTGATTTTAACAAATAGGGAGGAACTCGTTGAGAATTTGAAAGTAGAAGGCAGCTTGGGTGAAAGTGATCATGAAATCATAGAGTTTGCAATTCTAAGGAAGGGTAGAAGGGAGTACAGCAAAATAGAGACAATGGATTTCAGGAAGGCGGATTTTGGGAAGCTCAGAGAGCTGATAGGTAAGGTCCCATGGGAATCAAGACTGAGGGGAAAAACAACTGAGGACAGTTGGCAGTTTTTCAAAGGAACACTCTTAAGGGCCCAAAAGCAAGCTATTCCGCTGGGTAGGAAAGATAGAAAATATGGCAAAAGACCACCTTGACTTAACCATGAGATCCTGCATGATCTAAAAAATAAAAAGGAGAAATATAAATAATGGAAACTAGGACAGATTACAAAGGATGAATATAGGCAAACAACACAGGAATGCAGGGGCAAGATTAGAAAGGCAAAGGCACAAAATGAGCTCAAACTAGCTACAGGAATAAAGGGAAACAAGAAGACTTTTTATCAATACATTAGAAGCAAAAGGGAGACCAAGGACAAGGTAGGCCCACTGCTCAGTGAAGAGGGAGAAACAGTAACAGGAAACTTGGAAATGGCAGAGATGCTTAATGATTTCTTTGTTTCAGTCTTCACGGAGAAGTCTGAAGGAATGCCTAACCTAGTGAATGCTAATGGGAAGGGGGTTGGTTTAGCAGATAAAATAAAAAAGAACAAGTTAAAAATCACTTAGAAAAGTTAGATACCTGCAAGTCACCAGGGCCTGATGAAATGCATCCTAAAATACTCAAGGAGCTAATAGAGGAGGTATCTTAGCCTCTAGCTATTATCTTTGGAAAATCATGGGCGACGGGAGAGATTCCAGAAGACTGGAAAAGGGCAAATATAGTGCCCATCTATAAAAAGGGAAATAAAAACAACCCAGGAAACTACTGCCCAGTTAGTTTAACTTCTGTGCCAGGGAAGATAATGGAGCAAGTAATTAAGGAAATCATCTGCAAACACTTGGAAGGTGGTAAGGTGATAGGGAATAGCCAGCATGGATTTGTAAAGAACAAATTATGTCAAACCAATCTGACAGCTTTCTTTGATAGGATAACGAGACTTGTGGATAAGGGAAAAGCAGTGGATGTGGTATACTTAGACTTTAGTAAGGCATTTGATACGGTCTCGCATGATATTCTTATCGATAAACTAGGCAAATACAATTTAGATGGGGCTACTCTAAGGTGGGTGCATAACGGGCTGGATAACCATACTCAGAGAGTTGTTATTAATGGTTCCCAATCCTGCTGGAAAGGTATAACAAGTGGGGTTCCACAGGGGTCTGTTTTGGGACCGGCTCTGTTCAATATCTTCATCAACGACTTAGATATTGGCATAGAAACTACACTTATTAATTTTGCAGATGATACCAAACTGGGAGGGATTGTAACTGCTTTGGAGGACAGGGTCATAATTCAAAATGATCTGGACAAATTGGAGAAATGGTCTGAGGTCAACAGGATGAAGTTTAACAAAGACAAATGCAAAGTGCTCCACTTAGGAAGGAACAATCAGTTTCACACATACAGAATGGGAAGAGACTGTCTAGGAAGGAGTACGGCAGAAAGGGATCTAGGGGTTACAGTGGACCACAAGCTAAATATGAGTCAACAGTGTGATGCTGTTGCAAAAAAAGCAAACATGATTCTGGGATGTATTAACAGGTATGTTGTGAGCAAGACACGAGAAGTCATTCTTCCGCTCTACTCTGCTCTGGTTAGGCCTCAGTTGGAGTATTGTGTCCAGTTCTGGGCATCGCATTTCAAGAAAGATGTGGAGAAATTGGAGAGGGTCCAGAGAAGAGCAACAAGAATGATTAAAGGTCTTGAGAACATGACTTATGAAGGAAGGCTGAAAGAATTGGGTTTGTTTAGTTTGGAAAAGAGAAGACTGAGAGGGGACATGATAGCAGTTTTCAGGTATCTAAAAGGGTGTAAGGAGGAGGGAGAAAACTTGTTCACCTTAGCCTCTAAGGATAGAACAAGAAGCAATGGGCTTAAACTACAGCAAGGGAGGTTTAGGTTGGACATTAGGAAAAAGTTCCTAACTGTCAGGGTGGTTAAACACTGGAATAAATTGCCTATGGAGGTTGTGGTATCTCCATCTCTGGAGATATTTAAGAGTAGGTTAGATAAATGTCTATCAGGGATGGTCTAGACAGTATTTGGTCCTGCCATGAGGGCAGGGGACTGGACTCGATGACCTCTTGAGGTCCCTTCCAGTCCTAGAATCTATGAATCTATGATTGGGTTGGAGTTCAGTTAGGAGTCACAGGTTCTGGGGCCCATTTCCTGTAAATGTAGGTGAAAACATGGGCTATATAGGTCTGGTACTATTAAATATTTTCATTAATCATTTGGAGGATAATATGCTTATCAAATTTGCACGATACCAAACTTGGAGGAGTTGCAAGCACTTTTAAGGATAGGATTAAAATTCATAAGGACCTTGATAAATTGGAGAACTGTTCTGAAATCAACGCAATGAAATTCAGGAAAGACAAGTGCAAAAATATGACAGGAAGTTAAAAATCAAAATGCACAAACACAAAATGGCTAGGAAGTAGTACTGCAGAAAAGGACTTGGGAGTTATAGTCACAAATAGAATATGAGCCAAAATATTTTGCAGTTTCAAAAACTAATATCATTCTGGGATGTATTAACAGTACTGTACCGTGTAAGACATGGAAGGTAATTGTTCTGCTCTGCTCAGCAGTGGTGAGGCCTCCACTGGAGTATTGTGTCCTGTTTTGGGTGCCACATTTAAGAAATATCTGGACAAGATCAGGAGGGAGAGAATCCATAGGTAAGCAACAAAAATGATATAGGTTTACAAAACATGACCTATGAGGAGGTTTAGTCTAGAGAAGAGAAGGCTGAGAGGGAACCCGATAGACTTCAAATATGTAAAATATTGTTACATAGAGGACTGTGATCAATTGTTGTACATGTCCACTGAGGGTAGGGCAAGAAATAATCAGCTTAGTTTGCAGCAAGGGAGATTTAGATTGGATATTGGGAAAACTTTCTAACTATAAGGATAATTAATGACTGGAATAGGGGAGCAAGGGAGGTTGTGGAATCCACGTTCTTGGAGATTTTTAAGAACAAGTTAGACAAACACCTCTCAGAAATGGTCTAGGCTTATGTAGTCCTGCCTCAGAGTGGGGGCATAGATTAGATGACCTTTCGGGGTCCCTTCCAGCCCTATACTTCCGTGATACGATTTTAGTCCTTAGCTGGATGTAGAACCTCCCTTTATTTGAGCTCTAGCTCAGTATGGACAAGCTAGAAAATGGAGTTAAAAACATCATATGATTCAAAATGGATTCTAGTCAAACAAATTTTTATAAAAGTTCACTGATCTGATAATGAGGAAAACCTGTATTAACCATGTCCTGGGGCCTTACTTTGGAGACCATGCTTAGGCGAGAACTTTGCTGTTCTAAAAACTATTTGGCTGAAATGTCCTAAAACCCTGCTAGGCCATAACTAGATGTTAACCATGCTTAAGCACATTTTTAGTTATTTAACTAGCAGACAGGGCTTCCCTCCCTCCCCTGCTCCTCTTAAAAGCAGGATTCAATAGGATAGCTAAGAGGTAGAATATTAGTGAACTCCCTTAAATCAGAAAGCCAAAGCAGGCCCTGTCAAGTGGCAATAGGAAAGAACCACTGAAAAAGTTGCTTTCCTCTTTCAATGGGCAAGGAAGTTTATCAGAATAAGGAAAACAGCTGCTTCATTGCACAGCTTCTGCCTATCACCTTCCCCAGCCCCACCCTGCTTGGCTTCCTCTAACAAATTTAAAGAAACAGCACAAAGGCACAATTTCTAGTGTAGCCATTGAGAGTTTCACTAATTTGGCCCATGTGACTAATAATAATAATAATAATCATCATTACACAAGCGTTTTGCCTTCCAGCTGTACTAGATGTAAGTGGGGCCAAATACTGTCCTTAGTACTTATGTAGCACTCTTCTTTTTTCAGAGTGCTTTACCAACAATAATGAACACAGACTCAGAATAGATTAATTACAGTCTGAACATCTTGAAAAGATTCTAAGTTACACAAATGAATAGCTAAAGGATCTATAGAAAAAGCAAATGAAAAGGAAGAAAAGGGGGAGCTCATTCAATTTTCATTCACCAAAAAATGTCACCCACAGTCTTTCAGATACAAAGAGGCATAGTGATTTGTACAACAATTGTGTTCACCGCCTCAAGGATTCTCCTTAGCCAAATCTACATGGTATTTCAAGTCAGATAAGCTTAATTAACTCCACATCGAAGTAGCCTATGATATTATTGGAACTACTGTTTTGTAGCTGATGGATATTATCACTGAACTGAGTCCTTTGTGAAATCTATTTTCTGAGGAAGCAGGAGTTTGGAAATTCTCATGGTTAGCAATGACTTGGAGATAGATAGACATTAAAGATTTAACTGTAATAAACAGTTTACTGAACATTTTTTTTGTTTAACATCCTTTTGTATCCAGTGCTGTTGCAATAAGATCCTGTCTGCTAAGTCCAGGGAAACCATTTAACATGATTCCAGCATGATTCCATTTTTTCTTAAACATAGTAATTGCGAGAAAGGCACTAACACAGTCTCCTTGGTCACTGTAGAAAGGCCCCAACTGCTCTATTCCTGTAAACTGATCATCTCTGTAAACTGATTTATAGTATGACTGGGTCCTGTCTGCACTGCCCAGGCATACCAAGTTAGAAGACAAAGTTTCTTCTAGACAGGAACTACCTAGACATACTCATAGGTTCTGCAATTTCTTGCCTTGTGGGACTTCATAGAATCATAGAAGATTAGGGTTGGAAGAGACCTCAGGAGGTCATCTAGTCCAACCCCCTACTCAAAGCAGGACCAATCCCCAACTAAATCATCCCATCCAGGGCTTTGTCAAGCCGGGCCTTAAAAACCTCTAAGGATGGAGATTCCACCACCTCCCTAGGTAACCCATTACAGTGCTTCACCACCCTCCTAGTGAAATAGTTTTTCCTAATATTCAACCTAAACCTCCCCCACTGCAACTTGAGACCATACTCCATCCCCCTGGGAAGCCCCTTTCAGGTAGTTGAAAGCAGCTATCAAATCCCCTGCTCACTCGTCTCTTCTGCAGACTAAATAAGCCCAGTTCCCTCAGCCTCTCCTCATAAGTCATGTGCCCCAGCCCCCAATCATTTTTGTTGCCCTCCGCTGGACTCTCTCCAATTTGTCCACATCCTTTCTGTAGTGGGGGGTGGAGGAGAGGGGGCAAAACTGGATGCAATACACCAGATGTGGCCTCACCAGTGCCGAATAGAGAGGAATAATCACTTCCCTCGATCTGCTGGCAATGCTTCTACTAATACAGCCCAATATGCTGTTAGCCTTCTTGGCAACAAGGGCACACTGTTGACTCATCTCCAGCTTCTCATCCACTGTAATCCCCAGGTCCTTTTCTGCAGAACTGCTGCTTAGCCAGTCGGTCCCTAGTCTGTAGCAGTGCATGGGATTCTTCCATCCTAAGTTCAGGACTCTGCACTCGTCCTTGTTGAACCTCATGAGATTTCTTTTGGCCCAATTCCCCAATTTATCTAGGTCACTCTGGATCCTATCCCTACCCTCCAGCGTATCTACCTCTCCCCACAGCTTAGTGTCATCCACGAACTTGCTGAGGGTGCAATCCATCCAGATCAGGGGTTCTCAACCGTTTTCTTTTTGAGGGCCACCCAACATGCTATAAAATCTCAATGGCCCACCTGTGCCACAATAACTGGTTTTCTGCACATAAAAGCCAGGGCTATCATTTGGGGGATAGTTAGCAGGGCAATTTCCTGCAATAAAAAGAACCCAGTAGCTCAGGGTGGCTATGTTCCTTCCCCTTCCCCATCCCTGCAAAACCAGGCCTGGGAAGGGGGAGGGGCTGAAGAGCCCCTGGAGTTGCCCCGCTGACCTATGAAAACAGGGATAAGGCTGGGAAAAGGCAGATATAGGGGATGGCAGGGTGCTATATAAATGATGTAGTGGTTGCCTAATTAATTGCTGGACTGAGAGATGGGCAGAGGTTGGTGAGAGGGAACTGAAAATTAATTAGAATTTTGACATTTGGGGAGAAGCTGAGGGCAGAGCCAAAATCACCCGACTCATTTGGGAAAGGTAGCTACACTAACGGTCACACACAGACAGATTTTGGAGGTGGGCACAGAGAGTTTAAAAGTCTAAAATAGACCCAAAAAGACAGTGTAATTACAAAAATAATCTCATGAATTTTGGGGGTCTGACTCATAATTCTTTAACTTTTGGGGTTGGCAATACTGATAAAGGAATTTCCAGTTGTCTGGGAGAGACCCAGTTCATAATGGTTCTGTAGTTCTGAAACTAAAAAAGGTTCATGTTGAAATTAACTGAGATTTAATGGTCAAAATTCACTGCAAACCCCTGGACAGAGTTTGGTCTGGAAGGCTTCATGCTCATTTGTGTAAGTTGGTACTTGCTCAGAGTAAGCAGCAATAGGGCCTATGCCTCAGGTCTGTCATATTAGACCACAGAACTCAAGAAAATAGTTTTCCCTCCTAAAATTGGGCTATAATTATTGTTGGAGGGAAAAAAAAAAGAGAGATTTCCTAATAACAGAGGAAGTTGCAATGTTCTAGTATCACAGGGTGTCCTCTGTGACTCTCTCTGACTTTATATAACCTTCACTACCACTATGCTTTATTATACTGTCCTATAGGCTGCTGTCTCTAGTACCCCGCTTACGGCTGGGGGAAAGGAAGAAGTACGAGTAGCCTCCAGCTTTCCCTTCCTTCAGACTCTCCCCCATCCCGTTTTCAGGGCTTCCTTCCTCTCCATTTATCTGCTCCCAGCTGCTGGGGGGGTTGCTTCCTCCTCTAATTACCCCTTCAGCTGCAATTCCCTTTGTTAATTGGTCCTCCATTTAGATACCAATTAACCTACACTGAAGGGGAATTGACCTCCCAACTCAGAACCCCTATCATATCTAGGCATCTGCCTGCCAGACAGACATAGGAGCCACCTAGGCAAAAGCCTCCTGCAGACAGGTTATGGCCAGGAGCAACATTCAAGTAAACCAGTGCTGGTTCCTAGCGTGCACTTCAGCCAAGGGTAATTTTACAATTCAAAGGAAATACATTGCACAATTTTACAGAAGACTTCAACTTCAAATTTATAATTTAAAGAAAGAAAGAAAGAAAGAAAGAAAATTCACCTGTTAAGATAACTAGTATGGCACTGCATGGCCCCAGATCAAGAAGTTATTCACAAGAGGATAAATGAAGTGAAATTATGGCTTGGTACACTCAGAACTATATTCAGCTCTTTAATGTTCATGGCATTGTTAATTCTAGGTAACAGTGACTTGAGATGAGAAAAAAAAACAGAAATCCATCTTTCTTCTCCTTTTATAAGAAACTATGCTGTACACTAGGGGCAATGGAGAAGGTGGTAGTCCCCCGCTCCCCGAGTACTACCCCCTCCAAGCAGGTTCACACGGGGCTTTTGTGGTGCAGGGATTTTTTAGGAAAAGAGGTGAAACGCTTTGTTCAGCCAGTCGTCTTTCCTTTGCTCTTCTGAGAGATTTTCTCCCTGCCAGCTGCTAGGGCAAAACAAGATATAAAATGCAATTGCTTCTAGCACAATGTTAGTGCATCTATAAACAGCTTGTTCCCACCTGATGAATTTTGCTTTCTGTGCCAACATGTACATTGTGAATGCATAAGGAACTCTGTGATAAATTCACAAAGGGATGTTAGGCATTGTAATCATAGAATATCAGGGTTGGAAGGGACCTCAGGAGGTTAGCTAGTCCAACCCCCTGCTCAAAGCAGGACCAATTCCCAACTAAATCATCCCAGCCAGGGCTTTGTCAAGCCTGACCTTAAAAACCGCTATGGAAGGAGATTCCACCACCTCCCTAGGTAACCCATTCCAGTGCTTCATCACCCTCCTAGTGAAAAAGTTTTTCCTAATATCCAACCTAAACCTCCCCCACTGCAACTTGAGACCATTACTCCTTGTTCTGTCATTTGGTACCACTGAGAACAGTCTAGATCCATCCTCTTTGAACCCCCTTTCAGGTAGTTGAAAGCAGCTATCAAATCCCCCCCTCATTCTTCTCTTTTGCAGACTAAACAATCCCAGTTCCCTCAAACTCTCCTCATGAATCATGTGCTCCAGCCCCCTAATCATTTTTGTTGCCCTCTGCTGGACTCTTTCCAATTTTTCCACATCCTTCTTGTAGTGTGGGGCCCAAAACTGGACACAGTACTCCAGATCAGGTCTCATCAATGCCCCTTCTTATACAGCCCAAAATGGCATTAGCCTTCTTGGCAACGAGGGCACACTGTTGACTCATATCCAGCTTCTCGTCCACTGTAACCCCTAGGTCCTTTTCTGCAGAACTGCTGCCTAGCCACTTGGTCCCTAGTCTGTAGCAATGCATGGGATTCTTCCCTCCTAAGTGCAGGAATCTGCACTTGTCCTTGTTGAACCTCATCAGGTTTCTTTTGGCCCAATCCTCTAATTTGTCTAGGTCCCTCTGTATCCTATCCCTACCCACCAGCATATCTACCCCTCCTCCCAGTTTAGTGTCATCTGCAACTTGCTGAGAGTCCAGTCCACGCCATCCTCCAGATCATTAATGATCTAATGCCTAACTCCCAAGCATCCTGTCACACAGTGGGATTCACAGCTCTGAGTTTGGTGTCCAGGCAATGCCTGGGGAGAGTTCAACACCTAAGAAAGGGATTCTCAGAAGCCAGCAAGTGAGTGGGGCGCTGTCTAAGCTAGCCAGGAGTGGGAGAGAACATGCAGTATTCTGGGGTGGGTCTATATCAGTCTCTCATGTTAAAGCGGTTCCACTTTGTATAAATAATTAAGTAGTCACTGGCCAAAAATGAAAAACAAACAGTTGACTCAATAGCCTGGAGGCCAGGGCACTCAACAGGGGTTCAAGTCCCTGCTCCAAATGAGGCAGCATAAGGAGCCAAACGTGGGTCTCCATTGACCCATATGAGTGCCTTACCCACTGGGCTACTACGCATTCCAGCACACACCCAGCTGCCTTTCGTGCAAATCAGACCTCACAGGGAAGATTGGTGGGTAAACAAGGCATGAGCACTGAGCAACTCCTTAGCTATGGGGCGGCGCCAAGACTTATGTGGCTTTGCACAAGGCTGCCACAGAAACTTAGGTGCCTTCGGGGCGAGGCAGCAGCTAAGTGGTGGTTTTCAGAATGTCAGTGGTGACTAAATGTAGGACATAGGGGCCTAAGTACCTTTATGATTCTGGCCCTTTGTTCTCAGTAGTGGATTGCATCAGAAACTGTACTCAGTACTTTACGACAAAGACCTAGATTGTCAGCTGCAGCGAAGGGTGCATAGCACAGTTCAAGAGAGGTTTTTCCCAAGGTGGCTTCAAGACACCTTTTTGCTCCTCTGACTGTGGGCTACCATTGTACCAATTGATTCCCCTTGGCATAAATGAGAGCAGCCTTAGGCCCTGCTGGGGATGTTCTAACTGCGAGGGAATGGGTTGTTCCAAATCATGTTCTTTTTCTCTAAGCCACATCCTATATAGCAGCAGGGAGAGGATGGTGGTGTAGGTGCTGTTACATTGGCTCTTCAGCATTGGAGAATATGGATTCCTCCCATGTTCAGTTATGTCAACTTCATTATTAACTTTGCACCAGTGGTGTGGCACAAAGTGGACCCAATGTAGGAGAAAATCTGCAAAATTCTTTTTGAGGCATTCAGATGCTAAGGTGATGAGCATGACAAATAGATCAGATATATGGCCATAAGAGTAAAAAATACGATACTATCTAATTTCAGTTTCCTTCCAACTGTTGGCCTTCAATTTCTGGCATACTTATTCAACATGTATTTTCTAAAAATAAAATGTTATTGGAATTAAATTGTTCTCTGTTAGTTTCAGTTTCCTGCCACAGTGATGACAAAAGAAACATTTTTCCAAAAAAAGTAGCAGCTGTGTAATCAGGAAGACATTAAACTATATTAAATCATAGAGTTTACACAAACACACATGCATACACAGTAAAAGTTGCAGTAGACAAAAACTTTTTTGGGCAAAAAAAATATTTCAAACTTTGACAGGATGTACACTTTAAGGAAACACATTGTATGAGCTCCAGAAATTGTGTTCAGAACAAATTGAAGTGCCTTAAAAATGTGTGCACACTTACTGCATGGTAACTTTGTGCAATATTAATTGCAAACTATATTGACAGAGAGGCCTGGAACTGACCAAAGACTTTCTTGTAACCTTGGGCAAGTCACTTAAATCTTTCTGGACCTCACCTTGCCACCTATAAAATGCAATTACAATATGACCTTTCTCTCATCTTTTTGCTGTCTTGTCTATACTCTCTGGGGCAGGGGTGGTCTCTCGTTATGTGTTTGTACAGCATCTAGCACAATGAGGCCCTGTCTCAGTTGGAATCTCTAGGTGCTACCACAATACAAATATATAATAAATCAGTGCAATATTGAGGATATGTATTTATACAGGTGTGTGATTCAGAGTAACATTAGCTTTCTTGGAACATTGGACCTATTGAATCTTTTTAAAGCACTTTCACTTAACCTAGTAGTAACTGGAGTGCTTCCCAGGGGATGGTGCACCTCCGCTCTGCCTGCAACATAGGACTGCTCCTACAAAGCATAGTCTAGACTTAAATGTATAATGGTAACTGGTATCCATTTTGAAAGGTATGCAACACACTGCCTGTCCACTGCCCAGGTCCACAAAGGTACTTCGGCATCTAATCACCTATTTAAGTGCCTATATCCTAATTTTAGGCCCCACTGCAATCCACAAAACCTCTGCTCAGCTGTGCCTAATCCTGTAAGTGACTAAACTCACTCAGCACCTAAGTTTTCAGGGTAAAAATTCCCTAAGCACCTAAATTTCTTCTTCTGAGTGTGTGCACTACTGCCCCATGTTAGGCATCTGGATACATACCTCCCACCTAAGCAGTGAGAAACAGAGGCTCTCCTGCCTATTTTGCTGGTGAGGCCCGATCATGTGAATCACATATCTGGGGAGGAGAGTTGGCCATGTCACAGGTGGAGCTAAGACCTATCTCCTTTAAAGGACCAGCCACCCTGTGACAATTCCCATCATTAAAGATGTCTTATTTAAGGCTTGATTCATCGCCTCATGAAGGCAGTGAGAGTATTTCCATCGTCATCAATGGGAGTTGAGCTGGGCTTTTAAATAACTTTTCTTCAAAATAGTGTTATAAGAAAATCCCTTTACCACTAATACTTGAATACACCAAATATTTTGATATCAAAGTGTTTCCCCTAATTTCTGGTTAGTAAGTTAACTGGGAAAACATCTGAATGTTCAGATGTTGAGATATTCATATTGTCCTACTGCCCTTGCATATATTTAGTTTCCTTTTCAGTTGAATTTTTAAGGCATTAAATATCTAGGTTCAGATTGAGTCACCAGGATCCATGCAGAGATTTCATTCCTTCCACGCAGAAAGGGAGAAGGGGTTAGCCACTTCTTTGGCACAAACCTTCTTCCTAGGACCCCACAGAGGGTTCTCCATGCGTTTAGGATCCATGCATGGGAAAGGGTGAAAACCAGTGGGTCTGGGGGCAGACAGCAAGTGGCCTGGGTGGGGTAGATGCAAACCAGCCAATTCCAGGCCAATAGAGCTTACCTGGAACAGGTAATACAGCCTTGGTTTTGCAAAGCTTTCTTCATGGTGTGGAACCACCATTTAAGGGTGATCGCTTGGGCATCCGCTACCTGAGCTTTCATAGTAACATTAGTATGAGTCCCTGGTAGCTCAGCTCCATTGAAGCCTTATTTCCAGGGAGCAGGGTGGGCCACTGAGAACAGAGATCCAGAGTGGAAGTCTAACGCTTCTGCACAGATGGTCCTAGCCTTCCACAGGTCCCCTGGGATCTGCATGGATCTATGGGGATCCTTCTGGTTTGGAGTCTGGCTCTGCAGGGGGCAAGCACTATATCTCCCTCCACTCCCAATGGAATGATCTGGGAGGAACTCCCTTCTTTCCCCCTGTCTATTGGTTTGGCCAGGTTTAACTTTTCCTCTGCGCTTGGACTTTAAAGTTAAATACATAATGCAGATTGTTATTTCAGATGTTAAAGAATAGCCAGCCCATGTGTTGACTACAGAAGGGCTGAAGGGTATAAGCAAAGCTGAATCTGGCCCAAGGTCTTCAAATTACAGTGTTAATTTAGTAGATTGAAGACCTTTATATTTTTCAAAGATTTAGTTGAAATGCTCTTGTCTCTTTTGACTTCTAATTACCAATAATATTTCATCTCTTAAACAGGAGAATCTAGTGAAACCACCAAGTCTTTCCCTGGAAGATCAACAAATAATAATGTTGAGCTTTCATTAATGCCCTTAGAAAATTAAGTCTGATAAAGTAGTTTTTTTTTTTAGTATTGAATAAAGATTATCACACTCTATTTTTTTTAATTAGAGAGATATTAATTGTTCTTTGTCCTTTGGTCTGAAAATTCTGTAGTTAGTTAGTAATTGCCCAGCTTTGTTAAATTGTTAAGCATATTTGGGAATGAGAGAGAAGAGAACTGGTTTCTGAAAAGAAAATGACTGGAAAAGATGTGTATTCTGTAGATATTTTAGAAAGAAAAGTTACAAAATGACATTTATAGCCTAGATTGCCTCCTATATGTTGGGAAAAGCTGCCAAGGTTACTGCAAGCTCCGTGATGCCTTCTTAGTCAGCTTTTTTTCACATTATTTTATGTGAAGGGGATTGGTTTGGCTTGGGGATTTCACTGGGAGTCATGTGCCTTCATGCCAGTGCTAACACGTAGCTGCCCTCCCACCTCCTTGGCTCCCTACCAGCCTAGCACACTGCCAAGGGCTCTGGAACACCCCTCAAAGTGAGGATGCACAGCATGAAGTGTGTTTGGGGGTAATCAAAAATCTATGTTGACCTAGTCTGTATTTACTTTGAAGCAGAATGTCTGTGGGGTTGAGTGGGGATTGGAGATTTAATGCAAGTGTGCATTCTTCTGATGCCCCATCCCCTCCTGTTTTGGTCTGCCCCCTATTTGACTTTTTGGAGGAGATTCCACAAGATCCAGATGAAGGGGTTATGATGTGGAGAGGGAATTCTCCCTTATTTAGTGCCTTCCTCCTCCACAGGGATCTATGAGATTTTCAACACTCTAACCACAGACGATGTCTTATATGATTGTCATGTTCAATATGTAAAGATTTAATTTTCTTTCTTTTAGCAATCTGACCTCAGCTTCAGCATTTTCCTCTTTATAAGATGTGTATCTTGTCACCAGGATCTCTAGTCTACTCTGTACTCACTTTCCAAAACTCCTCAAGTCTTTCCTTCTGTCTTCTAGCAAATGCCCCAATCATTCTCTTCCAACCTTCATATCCATCTCTCTATTGCTCTTTGCCCAAGATTCCCCTGGTGCCTCTTTTCCATCAGATATTCCACCTCTCTCTCTTCCATCCACATTCCTCCTTCTCAACATCCCTTCTTCTCTCTATTCACAAACTACTGAATTGATATTGTCTCATCATCTTTTCAAGTCCTCTGTTTAAACATATGATCAATAACTTCATGATTACAGCAGAGCAAATAATTAACAATGAATTATTTATAGAACATATTTAGTATCTTTTTTGCTGCATATGGAATATCTATGAGCTTTCCTTGATGTTCTTGTTCTTCAATATTATTCAACAAATTATTTGTGAAATTTTTAAGTCCGTATATTACAATCCATATATTCATCATCAGCTATTCAATATTCTTTATTTCAGTGCAGTTTTGACAACTTGTGATTAATCAGATTAACAGAATATAAAATCATTTCATGCTACAATGTACTATTTCCTCTTTTAGGTCCCAATGGGATTTGTAAGATCCCTGGTACACGTTGTTTATACTACATTTTTTCTTTATGTTTCAAATAGTGTATTATTGTTTAAAAAATCCTTGTTAAGACTCTAAATTATCTGTTTTAAGACACCACCCATTGGTTTACAGGTGTAATTTCATACTAGAGAATTTTTCTATTTAAAACTAATTGGGACTATTTTATTTTTAATCTGCCTTTACATTTCCCAAGTAATTGATAATAGCTTCTTTTCTCACAGATTTTTGTCACTACTTGTAAATACTCATTCAATTCCCACTCTATTTGCAACTACTTTCTAAAGGAATTAATATATTCTGCCTCCATCATGCCCAAATTAATAGTGCTCTTAATATAAATGGATAATTGTATTTTATAATGGTAACAGGGCACACCAGGCAGTGCATTTCTAGAATATTAGTGCACTTCTGGAGTGGCTAATGTCATTGCCTTTAGTCTCTTTACATTTAACACCACTGGAAGCATACAATAATTATCTAGAAATGCACTACTTGGTGTCTCTTCTATTTTAGGGTGACCAGACAGCAACTGTGAAAAATCGGGACAGGGGATGAGGGGTAATAGGCTTCTATATAAGAAAAAGCCTCAAATATCGGGACTGTCCCTATAAAATCGGGACATCTGGTCACCCTACTTCTATTTTCACTTCATATCTCACAGATACCCTATCTGCAATTGCATCTTAATTCACCAATTTTTTTGAACAAGTGTCTTTCAAATCAAATGCATTTTTGCCAACCACTGAACACAATATAACCAACGTTCAGCTCTAATCTATGCTATCATGCTACCTAGCAACGTTCATACTGCCCTCAATCAAGTTGCTATAGTGACACTTCTAGTGCAAGTGTCCCAGGAAAGAGGAAATGAAACAATTTTCTCTTGAGAAATAAAGTTCTGGCAATTTTGACCTAAAGAAATAGATATTATTACTGCTGCCATCCATCCACTTTATTTAAAAAAAAAAAGACCAAAAAAAGGACTGTTTGTAACATGTTCAAAATCAAAGTGAGATTTGCACTTTCTCCATACTTCACATTATAGAACACTGCACACATCAACTCACCATTCTGTGCAGTCAGTAGCCTCTTCTCCATGTAGTAAGATTAGTGACTGATCCTGCAGCTGTTCAGTGCTTAGAACTCTGACGGTTCCAAGGCTGACTAATATGTTCTGATTCTACAATTATCCTCTGAATATAACCTAGAATATTTCCATATTCAGACAGTAACTGTAGAGTCAGAACATATTAGTCAACCTTTGAACATATTAATACAATATTATGATATATTTATATTATTTATATATAATAGCTCTAAATACAACCTAAAATATTTCTTTTGTAGTGTCCCCACTGGGGAGTGGAGACTTTGATTTAACCCTGACTGTTATTAGAAGGCAAATCCTGTCCCCCACACCAAGGACCATAGGCGCAGAAGGCCCTCTGGCAACAAAACCAGTGTGGTTTCACTGAGCAAATTAGGGACAAAATCTGGTGATAACTGAATCCCCCAGTGCAGTGTGTAGATGGCATGGTGGTTAAAATGCTATTAGCCTGTGTGTGCTACAGTTCAATTCCACTGGCAGCAATGGTGGGAAAGTCTATGGCTGTGGACTAAGTCAACTGTTAGTTAAGAGTAAACTCTGAAGATCAGCTTCGCTCTTGGTCCACATATTGTGGGAGAATCACTTAAACTTGTCCTCACTAAAATACCCAGTGCTACTTTGAGGCACTAAAGAATAAAAACTGGAGAAAAGAGTAAAATTCATGCAGAAATCTGAGGGGTGAGTGAAGTAATCAGATGGAATTACATTCACTTCAGTGGTGTAATACATGCTTCTACCATCACTGAATTTGGCACTGTCTGTGGTTGTTTAAATATAAGTTTCAGAGTAACAGCCATGTTAGTCTGTATCCGCAAAAAGAAGAACAGGAGTACTTGTGGCACCTTAGAGACTAACAAATTTATTAGAGCATAAGCTTTCGTGGACTACAGCCCACTTCTTCGGATGCATATAGAATGGAACATGTAATGAGGAGATATATATACACACATACAGAGAGCATAAACAGGTGGGAGTTGTCTTACCAACTCTGAGAGGCCAATTAATTAAGAGAAAAAAAACTTTTGAAGTGATAATCAAGCTAGCCGAGTACAGACAGTGTGATAAGAAGTGTGAGAGTACTTACAAGGGGAGATAGAGTCAACGTTTGTAATGGCTCAGCCATTCCCAGTCCTTATTCAAACCGGAGTTGATTGTGTCTAGTTTGCATATCAATTCTAGCTCTGCAGTCTCTCTTTGGAGTCTGTTTTTGAAGTTTTTCTGTTGTAATATAGCCACCCGCAGGTCTGTCACTGAATGACCAGACAGGTTAAAGTGTTCTCCCACTGGTTTTTGAGTATTTTGATTCCTGATGTCAGATTTGTGTCCATTAATTCTTTTGCATAGAGACTGTCCGGTTTGGCCAATGTACATGGCAGAGGGGCATTGCTGGCACATGATGGCATATATCACATTGGTAGATGTGCAGGTGAACGAGCCCCTGATGGTATGGCTGATGTGATTAGGTCCTATGATGATGTCACTTGAATAGATATGTGGACAGAGTTGGCATCGGGGTTTGTTACAAGGATAGGTTCCTGGGT